>NC_081569.1:643698-677785 GCF_022355385.1 Mustela nigripes
ATCTTAGCACCTGCCCGTTTCCTTTCGTCGGCACGGTGGGGCCCTGGCCTGGCTGCCACCACCGTGTGTGGTGACCAGAGAGCCTGGTGCACAGCACGGGGTGATTCCTTCCCGAGAGAGGGAGGCCTGGGTCGCGGGACCCTAACCTCGCCCGCGGGCTGCCTCACCTGGCCCCAGGGCCCCACCACCCACTGCGTGCAGGGGTGCGTGTTGCAGGCCCGCGTGCTGTTGGGTCTCAGCGTCTCCTCACAGAGGCCCGGCTCTGGGCAGGTCACCAGACGCTGCTGCTCGCCGCCACCACAGGCCTCCGAGCACTGGAAGGGGCAGGCAGGGAGAGGGCTGGGGTGCGGCCAGAGTCTGAGGACACCCCCCCCCCCGCCCCGCCCCGGGCTCTCCCAGCCTCACCTCCCTCCAGGAAGAGGTGTACCAGCTGAGGCAGGGCTGCAGCCTGCAGGCACGGTGAGCCGGCGGCTTGGCCCGCCCCAGCTGGCAGTGGAAGGGCCGCAGCGGCCGCAGGTCCCGCATGTCCACACACTGCACGTCCCGCACGGAGGACCCTCCGCCACAGCTGCGGGAGCACTGCAGGCCGGGGTGTGGGGTGAGCGGACCCCATGCCCCAACCCCGAGAGAGCTGGCCCGGAGCCAGGGCAGCCGCCCAGGGCACAGGTGGACGGGACGAACAAGGGAGCGGCGGGGACAAGGAAACGCCGAGGGAGAGGGCAGCCAGCAGCCAACGGGCTCACAGCAGGTCCAAGCAACCCGGGGAAAGGGGAGGAGGCAGCCGGACGAGCCCAAGGACGGAGGCACAGAGCCCCCCTGCCCCAGCCTGCACAGGGGGCCGGGTGGACCTGGCACGCACCCCGAGGCCCACACACCTTACTCCAGTTCCCCGTGCGCCAGGCAGCACAGGGCCTCAGGTGGCAGCGGCGGGCGGGCTGGGGCCGGCCAGCGGGAGGGCAGTCGTCCTCGCGGCCGGAGCTACAGCGCACGGACCTCCAGACGGCACCCAGGCCACAGGTGGTGGAGCACTAGGGACCGGGGCCGGGGCACAGGCGTGAGGGCGGGCACCTCCCCGTGCCCCCCCCGCCGGGGCCACCCATCGGGGGGCAGGGGAGCCAGCGCCTCGCCTTCCCCATCTGCAGAATGAGCTCTTCCACCCGCCTCCAAGGAGACGCAACTGTCCACACTCACGGGGACACAGGAGGGGGCCTCGTGGTCACGACCAGGTTCACTGCTCCCCAAAATCCCCTAGGAAGGGAGTCTGGATCCCTCGCGGAGTCCCTGCCTGTCCCTCCCCACCCCAAAATGAGGTGTCTGGACACAACTTCCACAGGGATGATGTGCGGGCGCCCTTCAGCCTCTGTCCGTCAAGTTCAGACCTCGCGGCCCCTGACCGAGCAGGGTGGGGCCCCAAGGGGGCTCCCGGTGGCGAGAGCCTGAGCGGCCCCTAGAGAAGCTGGGCTCAGCCCCACTGCCCCCGGGGGAGCCCACTGGGCCTGGGGGCCCCAGAAGGGCTTCCATACCAGCACAGCTGTGCCGGGCAGCACCGGGCGCAAGCAAGCTAGAGTCTGAGGGTCAGGGTCCCGGCTGCCGCGCTCCGCGTGCGACTCCGCCTGCCCTGCACTGTGGCCCCGTCTTCTCCGGCACAGACCTCGGGAGACCCTGAGACTCGCCCCCCTTACTGCTCACATGGGAACCTGAGGCTAACAGGACCGACTGCCCCCGGGAGCACACGGAGGGCAACAGGATGATGTGGGGCCACGGGCGTCCGGTCCCCGGATCCCGGCATCACCACAAGTCTGGGAGGCAGGGCCGTTTCCCGACGAGTGCGCGGTCGCAGGGCCTACTCGACCCCAGCGCCTTACCTCGCTCCAGTTTCCCACCTCCCAGCTGGCATTCCCGGCTGGTGGCCCCTCCTCGGCCAGGCTGGGGTCCAGGGGCTCGGCCTCGGGGACTCTGCTGCTGTTGGCCGAACTGTCCTGAGCGGGTGCAGGCAGCAGCACGGGGCTCGGGGGCGCCTCAGAGCCAGGGCCTTCAGGCTGGCCCACAGGTCCTGGGGCCAGCCCCCAAAATGGGTGCTCGAGGCCAGGGGTGGGCACCGGAAGGAAGGTTCCTGGCACAGCTGCGGTCTGCAGGTCCCACGGGGCTGAAGGGGTGGGAGTGCCCGGTTCCAGGGGGCCGGCCCTGCCCCAGGTGGCTGGCAGAGCGGCTGGGGCAGGAGGGGAAGGAGCTCCCCCGATGGGGGGCCACAGCTTGGTGTCCGCGGGGCCTTGGGGCAGGCTGGTTGTTCGGGGGTCTAAGTCTTCCTCCTCGTCCTCAGAGAGCTCGTTGGCCCCCTGCCAGCGTGGGGGGTTCGGCTGGCTCCGCCCGTCTTCCCCTCCGGGGAGTCTGTTTGGGCCCCCAGGGGCAGCAGGTGTCTCCATGCCACCGATTAAAGCAGGGATCCAGGGCCAGCTAGGGAACCCCAAGTCTGGGGCCTCGGTGGGGGTGTCCTCCTCAGGTAAGAAATTGACCAGGGGGTCCCCAGGGGCCTGCTCCGAGGGTGGGGCCAGAGAGCGGCCAGCCTGGCTGGGCCAAGGGGCAGGGGTCCCGTCTCCCCGTGCGTCCTCCTCTGCGGTCCCAGGAGGCTCGGAGGCCGGCAGGGGGGTGCCTGTGGGGGACTCGGCAGGACTGTTCAGGGGTGGGGGTGTCCAGTCCCCTGCCCCTGCCAGGTCTGGGTCTGGCTCGTTGAAGGGCCCATAGGACAGGTCCTCGTGGAAGTTAATGAAGTTGTAGTCATAGTAGAAATCGTCCACAAACACGGGCCCCGGCGGGCCCGGCTCCGGGTCCTCCTTGATGGCGTTGTCCATGCCAGCCGGCTCGAAGGGTGAGGGGCGCAGAGGGTGTGAGGCCAGGCGGTCGGGGAAGAAGTCGATCTCATTGAAGAGCTCGTGGCTGGGGGAGCCGCTGCCTGAGCCTTCGGGGTCCGGGCCCCGAGGACAGGGCGGCAGGGAACAGGGGGCCCCAGCAGCTGGCCGCTGGGCCTCATCACAGGGGACGCCGGTGTTGTTGGTACAGAAGACACTTCGGTGCTGAGTGGCCTCCCCACACGTCGCCGAGCACTGCAGAGGAAACCAGGCTGAGGGGCACAGACCAGGGGAAGCTGGGGCCCAGTGGGGTACCTGCCCCTGCTCGAGATCAGACGAGAGGTCTCGGCCCGCTCTCTCTGGCCCCGTCCAACTCAAGACCATGCCCGGTGGTGGCAGCGGGTTGCCGGGGCACCCTTGTCCCCGGGGCTATGGGGACACGGGCCAGCCGGGGAATGCCTCCCTCCCTCCCGCCGTGGGGGCCTCGAGGTCAGGGCCCCCTGAAGACGGCCTCCACCTGCCCATAGCCCAAGCCCGATGGCGGAGCTGGGGCCCTCCCGTGCTGATGCTCACCTGAGACCAGTCCCCCACGGCCCAGGTGGCCGGACAGGGCACGTGGCGGTTGCAAGGGGTCTCGGCAGGTGGCTGGGGGAGGTGGGCGCAGGCGGGCGGCTCCAGGGCACTCTGCTCGTCCAACCCCACACTCTGGATGCAGAGCACAGCGCGGCGGGAGAGGCCCCCGGGGCCGCAGGAGCTGGAGCACTGCTGCCACTCCCCTGCCCACCACCTGTCGGGCACCTGGGCTGTCAGCGTCGGGGTCCCCACGGCTCAGGGCGCAGCCCCCCATGTTCCTCCCCCTCTCACCCCTGGGGGAGCCAGGCAAGTCCCAAGCCCATCTGAGCCCCCCCCACACACAACACCTGGGATGTCCTGGGAAGGCCGGGCGGGGCGGGGGCAATCACCCCCAGGGCTTGGGAAGAGAGGCCTTGCCCTGTTCCCTGTGCTCCGCTGGGGTCCCCAGGAGAGGGGGCAGTGGGGGCCCGGCTCACCGGGCTGGGCAGGGCTCCTCATTGCACTTCTGCTGCCTGTCGTCAGGCCGGCTCAGGGGGTCACAGTGTCTCTCATCCACGGGCCCCGCCTGTCGCTCGGTGCAGTGCACGCTTTGCCTTTGCACACCTGGGGGTCACGGGGGCTCAGCCTCAGCCTGGCACCGAGGGTGCCCCCCACCTGAACTGCCCTGCACCCCAACACAAGCCCACACCCACTCTGCTAGTCACTCCCAGAGCAAGTCCTCCTGGCCTTCACCTCTGGCCCTGGAGGGGGAGCAGAGTGTGCAGGCTCAGGGGACGGTGGCCAGCCCCCTGGTTTCCGAGCTGGGAGGCCTTGGGCAGCTCCCTGGGCCTCTCTGAACCTCAGCGTCTTTGTCTGTAACAGTAATACCTGCCTCGAAGCCGCCAGCGAGGGAGGACATCATGGGGTCCTGCAAACCCAACCCCCGCCTGAGCGCCTCCCTCCCAGCAGGGTCCGTGCTCAGAAAAGGGGGAGCCGCAAGGAAACTCATCAGACCTCTCCTCCCCTCCAGCAGACAGACGTTCCTCTCCAGCCCCACAGTCCCTGCCACCACCTGCCTCTGGGTCTTTGCACGGCTGTGCCGCTCACCTTCCCACGCACCCCCACACCATCTCTGGCAGCAGGACCCCCTCTAGCAGGCTCTGCCTTCATTCCTGCTTCCCTCACAGCCCAGGAGAGTGGATCTCCTCAGCCTGAGCCTCCCACCTCCTACCCACTCCTCCCTAACATAATTCTGCTGTGCAAGGTAACCGTGGGCCCCTGCTGTAGTGCCCGTGCACCGAGGGAGGTCTGGGGCACAGTCCTTCCAGGGAGAAGAGGGCACAAGTCCCCCCATGGGGGTTAACCCCAGGCCCCTCCTTCCTGCCTGGAGCACAAGAGGCCAGGAGAGAGCCATCTCTGCAGGTGTGAGGGGGACTCCCTGACAGGAGGAAGCTCCTGGGTTCTTAAGGGCACCCCAGGCCATCCTGCCGGCTTGGACCACGCCCCGGGGCCTGAGCTGCTCCAGCCAGCCAGGGCCAGGGACCGCACTCACAGCTCAGCACGCACCCCCGACCGCCGCCACCACTCCACGAGCAAGGCCCCGGCGTCTAGTGTGTCCAGTGGA
Source organism: Mustela nigripes (assembly GCF_022355385.1). Lineage (NCBI taxonomy): Eukaryota > Metazoa > Chordata > Mammalia > Carnivora > Mustelidae > Mustela > Mustela nigripes. The sequence goes on from NC_081569.1 coordinate 648,721, forward strand.
TTTGTTTTCATGGTTGTAAGTTTAGGGATGCTTATGTGGCGCAAGAGCCTTCCAACGGCTTTTGAAGATTTGCGCCAGGGTTTGGGGGGGGGGCAGTGTTCATTTTATCATCAAACGAGCGCTTTTGGGAACGCTCAGTTGTCTGTCCTGGATTCCCGACGCCAAGCTCCCCGGACACTGAGGGGCAGTGGGGGTGCCTGGGGCGGCAGCCTGTCTGCCGCAAGAGCTGGGGGAGGCCCGGGGCCCACACTCACGGGGGCCGTGGGTCGGGTCTCTGGCACGGGGCAGAGACACAGGCGGGAGGCCCGTCGGGGGAGAGCAAAGGGTGGGCCGGCCGCGGCCGCTCTGGGGGCTGCATCAGCACGGGGCCGGCCTTGCCCCATCCCGGCAGGCCCGTGAGAAGCGGCTCTCAGCAGCCCCACTCCAGACGCGGGGCTGCGGGGGTCCGGGGGCCGGCGTTCCAGTCCGTGGGCGCTCGCCAACCAGCACTGAGCTGGAGGCGGAAGCCGGTCCCGCTGCCCAGAGACCCCGGGCCGACCCGTCCTCACCTGTGCCGCAGGTGACTGTGCACTGGGTCCAGGGCCCGTAGCTCCAGGAGAACTTGGGCGGCTCGACCTGGCCAGGGCCGTCCGCCTCCCGTTGGATGGTGTACTCGTAGCGCACCCCAGGGTTGCGCTCCTGGAACAGCAGCTGGGGGCGGCAGGCGAGGGCCATGAGCACCAGGCGTCCCCCCACCCACCCGCACGCCATCCCCAAGGAGCCGAGCCCAACTACTCTGAGCGGCCAGGCGGCCTGCCTGGCCCGGCGGGGAGGGGGATGGGCTGGACCCCTCAGGCCCCGCCCCTGTTCCCCCATCGAGTCCCAGGCGGCAGGCACCTGGATCCAGACGGGCTCGAGGGTGGGGCCGGCGGATGTGAGGTTCTCCCAGTTGCCGATGCGCTCGTACGTGAAGGTGGTGCCGGCCACCCGGTAGATGCCGGCCCACTGGATGGTCCAGCCGCCGTTCAGGAAGTACTTCTCGGGGTCCTCGCCGCGTAGGGCCAGGAAGTTGGCGGCCTCCGCCACCTCCTCGATGCGGATCTCACGGGCACCGGCCGGGATCAGCCCCACATCCACGTAGCCTGTGGGCCAGGCGCGGTGCGGAGGGTAAGGGGCGTGGTCGTCCCCTCTCTTCCCGGCCCCCCAGGCTGCTGATTCCACCAAGAGCTCAAGATTCTGAGATCCACAAAAGGCAGAGGCATCCCTCTGTCCTAGGTCACCTAGCAAACCTCCGAAGGCCCCTGAAGTCCTGCCACTGGGACCCACGCGTTCATCCCCTCCTGGACACCGGGCTGCGGTCCGTGCCACCAGCCTGGCCCTTCCCCTGGACACTGTCCTCGCTGCCAGCCTCACTGTCCTTTCGCAGACTGCACATGCTTCCCCCTAGGGCACGGGTACCGCCGTCACCCCCGTCTGACAGATGGGGAGACTGAGGCCCAAGGAACGAGGTAACATGCCTTGGACTCTGTGGGCTGCGGCTGGGTGTCCTGGCCCGGCACTCAGAGCCCACAGCACCCCTTCACGGTCCTGGAGAGAGATGCGCCTCCGGCTCTTCCTTCCCAGTGCAACACCTCTCCCACCTCCCCTGAGCCTTTTGTGATTCAGCTAACCTGCCACCTCCACCAGGAAGTCCCTGAGGATGCCCCCGGTCAGGACCTCCTTCCACAGCGCTCTCAGCCTAAACTAAATGCTGTGCACTAAACGCTTCGGCCACTCCTCAGACTGCGAGCTCCTCACTTCTGTGCCCTCCTCACCTAGCACACAGTAGGCACTCAAGCAGTGTCTGTGAAACAGAACTGGGGGTGTGGGAGTGGTGCTGGGGGTCTCTGAAGCCTCCCCAGAAGGGAGGAGCCCTCTGAAAGGCCTGGGGCCATCCGTAATCACCCCAATCAGCCAACCCGGGGTCCCCAGGCAGGAGGACGCCCTCTGAAGACAGTTCTGCATCAGGGCCAAGGCGCCCCAACAACTGCCAGGACCAGCCTGGGCGGCTTCCCTGCTTCTCATCTCTAGGCTGGGTGGGAACCCCAGGGGCCAAGGAGGGGACACCAACCTAGGAGCTCCCCCCACCAGGGGCGTCAGCCCGTACCCAGGCCCTCAGACTCCTCGAAGGTCCTGCTCACAGTGTGACAGGTGGAGCCGTTGCCGTGACACACGCCACAGCGGTCCTCGACGGCCCTGGAGTCGATCTTGAAGTCACAGCCCACATTCTGGAATACACGGGAGGGAGGCCCTCGTGCTGGCCGCCAGCCCCAGGCCCGGCTCCAGCTGCCGGGTCTGCCAGAGCGGGGAGGAGGGGCCTCCTCACAAGACCTGCCCACCGGTCGTGCCCTCTGGCCTCAGGCGGGACCCTTTGCCTCCCTGAGGGTGTTTCCCCAGTGAGAATCGGGGGTCCCGGCTGTAAAGCCACGCTGAGGGGCATGTAGCACAGGAGGGCACGTTTTGTGAATAGAGAGCAGGCAGGGCACGGGCACCCAGGGTGCACCCAGGGTGGACGCGAGTCTCCCAGAAGCAGGGATCAATGTCGAAGGCCCTGGGCGAGCACCTCCCTGCTGCTCCCCAACCCCAGGGGCTGCAAGGCAGGGACAGCAGGGAGAGAGGGACACAGGTGAGCAGGACAGGCCACTGCTGGTGCTGGAAAGAAGAGGCCGTGTCGCCAGCAAACACTGACGCACTCAGCCAGCCCGAGCCCCGCAGGTCCCTGCAGCGGCCCGTGATATGGAGGCAGGAATGGGCTGCCTTTCTAGGACAGAGAGACCCGCTGCCTGGGGTCATGGATGCAGAAGGGCACGGGGCCATGGCTGGGGACCAGCTTCCCGGCGGGGGTTGCGCAGTACAGGCCAGGGACGGTGGACGGGGGCAGGGGGTGGTGAGAAGGTCCGTGGTGCAGAGGCTGGGGCCTCGGCGCCAGCAGGGGTGGGGTCTCTGCTGATGGGATGGCAGAGCTGGGAAGCCCATAGCACAGTCTGGGGAGGGGCGGGGGCAGCAGGGAACCCGGCGCAGGGGAGGTGGGGGGGAACCCACTGGGGGCTGGGGGGGGAAACGCTCTTCCAGCTCAGGCACACCTTGCAGATGCCGTTGATGCAGAGGTCGTGGCCAGGCTGGCCCGGGTAGCAGGGGGTGCCGTCGACCACAGCGTCCCGCAGCTTCACAGCAAAGTACTCGTTGGACGGGCGGCAGTGCAGCTCACAGGGGTTCACTGGGGCCCCAAGCAGAGGACACATGAGGGACAACCAAGGCGGGAGTCAGGGAGGCCCTGGGGTGGCTGGCTCTCAGCCAGGCTGATCGCGGAGGAGTGGGGCCCCGCACTGGGGTGGGTGACCTCGGGCCCCCAGGACCCGGCCCCCCGGGGCTGCTGTGGCCCGTGGGCAGCAGGACTCACCGTCATTGACCACGGGCACCCACGTGTACAGCCGGCCCTTGTAAGGCATGGCGTCGAAGCGGCTGCACTGCACCTGGCGGAAGGAGGGGTGGCCGGGCGGGCAGGCCTGCAGGCCGCACAGGCGGAAGCGCTTCCGCTCGCCCACGCAGTACTTGCCTTTGTATTTGGGCCTGTGGGGAGAGCCAGGTGGGGCCGAGGGAGCATATAGTGAGCACCGACGGTGTACCTGGATCCAGGAGCAAGCCCTCAGGCTGACTCTGGGGATTCCGGGGACTCCCAACGCCCGCCGCCCCCGGCTCTGGCCCAGACCCTCTCCCTGCATGTGAGGACCTACAAGATTGCGGGGGGAACCGGGGCTGCCAGAAGCTGCCTCTGCCCCCACCCTGTAGTGCGCCCCTGGGCATGTCTTCGGCCCTGTCTGGGCTGCAGTCTGCTCGCCTGTCAAACGGGGACAGTGCTGCCCATGCAGAGCACTGGCGGGAGCCTGGGACAAGCTGGGGAGGGGCCAGCACCCCATCTCTGGCCCAGGAGACCCAGGGTCCCAAGGATCCCCCGTGGCTGCAGACTCCTTCCTGGTAGCCCCCGCAAGCACAGCACCTGAACCCCACCCTCATCTGGGCCAGGGTGGCTGCCCCCAACCCAGCCCAGGCCAGGATGCCGAGACCGGGCCGGCTCTGAGTCCCGCACCGGGAAGGGCAGCCTCGCCAAGAGGGCTCGTCCGAAGGAGCCAGGGAGCTCCTCGGTTCGCACTACCACTGGCTCAGCCTCTCCTGATTCTTCAGATCACCCTTTATAGGTGGGGAAACTGAGGCCCAGAGAGATGAAGTCACTTGTCCCAGGGCACATTGCTGTCCCCTCTGGTCTCAGACCACAGGCACGTGTGATGTGAGTCCTTACTATGCCCTTCCCACTGACCAGTTGGGGTTTTCGTGCTTTAGCTCTGCTGGGGCTGCCTGCTGCAGTCACCCCAGAGTACGGTTTCCCTGGAAACTGAGACCCAGAGGAGGGGTAGACAGGGGATTTGAACCCTGATCCCTCTAAGGTCCAGGGTCTAACCTCCCTCCAGCCAGTTCCTGAGCTGCTGGGCCTTGCCGCTCCCCTCTGCACTGTGGCCAGCACCGGGACTCTGCTGCCTCCGCGATGCCCTCTGAGTGACCCAAGGTGGCCCTGGATACTCTAGACGTGGTCTCTGTGGGGACACTCCGGAGCGCAGGAGGCTGGGGCTGACCCTGCTCAGGGCACCCCATCCTACCCGCCCCTGGTGTCCCCAGCCCCGCACTCACACAGGTTGCGTGCACTGCCGCTCAGCACTCTGCACACCCATGCCGCAGCTCCGCGAGCAGACCGACCAGGCGCTCCAGCCGGACCAGCCGCCGTCCACAGCCTCGGGCCGGAAGCTGACGGGCACGCACTCCCCGTTCAGACACCACTGAGACAGACGGGGGTGGAAACAGCACCGGGGCCACCAGTCATCCCCGCCCCGGCAGGATGGAGGAGTCAGGGGCCCCCTCCCAGTCTCCCAGCACCCAGGAACTCCCTGGGAGTTAAACGGGATGGAGACCCTGACGGGAACCGGGCCTCTCCCCACGCACCCACCACGCCAGCGGGGGCTGCAGCACCCCTACCTTGTTCTCCCCACACCTGGTACCATCCACGGCCGCATCCAGCTTGGAGTGACAGGTGGTCCCCACAGAACACCACAGAGTGTGGCACACATTCTGCAAGGAAGACAACACAGGCCATACTCTCACCCCTGCCTGGGGCCTCTGGGGGTGGCAAGGGGGTGGGGCTGAGGATGGGACTCCCAGTGGGCCCCTCCCATCTTCTCCCAACCCTGCCGTCCTGGCGTGCCCAGCCCTGGGGTTTGCAGCTCAGAGCATCTCCAGCCCTGCCCACTCATACCAGCTCCACCCACACACCTCCTAGCCCCACCCACTTATAACAACTCCACCCACAGCCCTTCCAGCCCCGCCCACTCACAATTAACCCCTCACTCACCCCAGACCTTCACCTCCCAGTCCTGCCCACTCACACCAACTCCACCCATGCCTCTCCCGGCCCCGCCCACTCATAACTAGCCCCACCCACTCGTACCAGCTCCACCCACACCTCTTCCAGCCCCGCCCACTCGCCAGAAAGACCCCTCCCAACAAGCCTGGGTACTCTTTTACAGGGTGATGGCCTTCACTTCAGGCGATCTTCCCCGGGGCCACGCAGCAGAGCTTTTGTTTTGCCCTTTATAACGCAGCCCTGGGAGGTGAGGGGCTTGCCCAAAGCCACAGTCCACAAAGGGTCCACCCAGAAATCGGACCTGGGTCTGTGCCACGCAAGCTGCAGTGGATCCCACAGCCCGTGGTGTCTCCCATGCACCCCATAAGGGGACGAGCCCAAACCAGCGCACACTGCAGGCTGGGGAGGCAGCCCCCCGCCCTGTGCGCACCCCACACTCACATCCATGTCGTCACAGAAAGTGGAGTAGGCCCCGTACTGGAGGCGGCACTGGTGGCCCACATCGTAGAGGACCCCGGGTGGCACGGAAGGGAAGTCGATGATATCCTTGCTGGGGGAGTCGTCCAAGCACAGGCCCCACCCTCGACTGCAGAGAGGGCACAGCACAGGGCGAGGGGGGGCAGCCTGAGAGACCCACAGGGGAGGCCTCTGAGGGGAGGGGAGGGCACAGAGCACCAACCGTCCTTGCTCACTGCAGCCCGCCCTCCGGTCCCCAAACTAGCATTCAGGGTGCTCCCGTTCCCTCCCCTCGACCTCCAGGCCCTCTGGCCTCTGAGCAACGAGCCCCACTCCCCAGGGTCACACATCTGCACGAGCTGCTCCCTTGCCTGCTCTGCGCGCCCTCCTGCAGAAACTCTCCTGCCCAGGCAGCCCCTGGCCCTGCCCGGAGCTCCTGTAGCCGCCACCCCGCAGCCTGGGGCCGGGGCCCCCTCACTCTGGGATCTGGAGAGCATCAGCTGGCAGCTGATACAGCAGCCACCCCTGTCCGCCCCACCCCAGGCTGAGGTCTCGGGTGTCTGTGGGGGGTGACAGCCCACTGGGCCAGGGAAAGCCCTGTCTGCCCTCTTCCAGCCCTCCCTGGCAGGGGACCCACATCAGCAGGCAGGGCGCACGGAGGCAGAAGGGCCCCGCAGAGGGCATCCCAGGCAGGCTCAGACCCATCTCGGGGCCCCTTGGGCAAAGCTGTTGGCTCTGGGGCCCAGTGTCCATCCCACGGCCCTGGCCACGCCCCTACGGCCACTGCTGTCCTGCAGGAGTCAGAGAAGTGTCCCCGGACCTCCCTCAGGGCAGCAGCGGCCGGTGAGAGCTGAGGTTGGGTAGCTAGCCGGCCCAGGCAGCAATGACACCCCAGCCAGGCAGGGGAGGGTCGGCAGAGACCCTCCAGTTTTCCAGTCTGGGGTGCTTAGGGTGGCTGGTAGCAGGCGGAGGACCAGCTAAGCAGAGGATCCTGGTTAGGGTCAGAAGGGCAGAGGTGACAGGTACTGGGCTCTGACAAGCACAGAGGACACACCACGGGACGGCGGGGCCGTTGAAAGATATGAGGAAGCCGGGGCAGGGAGCCTCTGGGATCCCGGAGTTCCAAGTTTCAGAGGGGAGCTGTGGGGGCTAGGGTAGTGTGGGTGTCTGTGGGGTTTCCTGAGGCCCAAGCTCCACCTGGAGCGGCCAAGAACACAGCCTCTGAGATTAGACCCATCGGAGGACCCTGGCGACCCCTCCCCAGACCACCTGGACCACCCGTGCTGGTGGAAACCAGACTGAGTGTTGGCAAATTGAGTAGCAAGGGAACCCAGGCCTCTGCCCCCCAGTGATCACCGGCCAGCTTCTTGGTCGCTCCTCAAACACCTGTTCCCTCTCCACACACACGCAGGGCCTGAAGCACAGCGTCCCCTGCCCTGGGTCACCCCCAGGCCCTGGAGGTCAGGCTCCAATGCTGGCTCAAGCTGCCAGTGGCCTCACACACCCACTCGCCGGGCAGCGCCAGGGCAGGCCCCCTCCCCTCCACCCACACGCCTGACCTCAAATGCTTCACCCCAGTGCAAGTTCGAAACCATGGCAGCAGAGCCCTGGCTGAGAAAGGCCCGTTCTGACCACTGGCCTGGCCTTTGGGGCAAAGTGTCAGCTAGGGGCGTGGGGGGCAGGGTCAGCCTGGCCCTGGGGCTCCTTCTTTCCTGCAATTCAAGACACTGGGCTAGGAGGGCTGGCCCACCCCTCTGACTCAGGCCCAGGCTAGGGGCTCCTCCAGCTCGGGGTCCCATACGTCCCCGCAGCAGCCCCAGTCTGGCCTTTGTCTCCTGGCTGGAACTTGCCATGTGTCTTGTCCTGTGGGCCGGGCGGCCGGAGTAGCTATCCTACATGTGTGTGAGGGGTCGGGAGCCCTGGGGACCCACGCGGGACCCGCCACCAAAATCAGGGCCATATTCAGGCCCAAGTGCTGATGGGGAGTCAGCCCCCCCCCCCCCCGTCCCATGCTCCGCCGTGCAGCCTTGGGCCACCCGTCCCGCTCCCTGGGGGACCTCATCTCCAGAGGCCGAGGCTGCCCGAGGGAGCCCGAGCTACAGAGGTATAAATAGCAGCATCTACCCGGGAAAGTCACACGGGCAGCGGCCGCCAGCCCTTCCTTCCTCCGGCCGGCTCCCCGCCAGGCCCCTCACGCGGACACATGCCCACAGCTGTCTGCAGGGGGGCCGGGGAGCTCCGGTCTGCTAGGGAAAGCCAGGCAGCCTGCGAGGGCCTCTGAGCCTCCCCAGGCCCAGGGAACACTGCCCGGCCCCAGAGTCCATGCGGCTCTCACTCGTCCAGACCCTACTGGGTGAAGCCCGTCCAACTCCAGCAGGGAGACGGAGGACAGGCTGGCAGCACCCCTCCCTCTGGGACCCCCTTTCCTTGGCCCTTTCCTGGCCCTCCAGGGTGGAGGGGCGGGAAAGCACCGTCCACACAGGCTTGCCTCTCTCTGGCCTTTGCCCTCACACGGCCCCTCTTGGTGCCCTTCCTGTCCGTGCTCCCCCCTCCCCCCACCAACCTCCCAAAGGCCCCAGCAGGCTCAGGCTCTGGCCTGATCTTCCCGCCCTCGCCCCAGGCCCCGAGCCAAGGCCCTCATACATTCCAGCAAAGAGCACAGAGACCCCGTGTGTGTCTGTGTGTGCGTGTGTGTCCTGCCCGCAGGGTGCTGGGCGGCTCCCTGGGTGGGGACAGCTGGGAACAGGCCCTGGGGGTGTTGTGGGGGAGACTCTCCTCGCAGGGGGAGAGGGGACAGGAGACACGCCCTTGGGACTTTTTCCAGGCCTGCTCTCCTTGCCCGGCTACCACGCGGGTTCAGACCTGTCTTATCAGGCTGCGTAGAAGTCGTGGTGAGAGGCACCAGCACCGAACATGAACCACGGGGTTGGCGACAGGCCGGACGCTAGCAGCCTCCGCGAGGCAGGCCCGTCAGGAGCCCCATGGGCCGTGTCTGCCAACGCGGGCAAGAGCCGAGGCCAGAGTCCAGGCCCTAACCCTCAGCCCAGCCGCCCCGCAGCCATCCCTCCGCTGCAGAGGCCAGAGTCCCTGCTCACACCCACAGGGGACACGCTCTTGTCCCCACGTAAACCCACAGTGAGGGACTTCTAGAAAAACATGGCAGAGGGAGCTCCACACGCCGCCCCCCCCAGGATGACAGCAGAAGAATAAATGAGCAAGGACACAAGGTGAGGGGGCGGTGACAAGGACATAGGACAGATGTCAGCGAAATTCAGGACGCGGAAAGCCAATGTGAGCGAGGGCAGAGCTGGGGCTGGTGAGAGTCGGAGGCCGAGGCCTGCTGGAGAGACCAGCCGGGAGCAGAACCCGACACGGGCTCAGGCTTAGGGCCCAGGGAGCCACGGAGGCCTGGGCTGGGGACAGGAGACATCAGACCCCACCTCCACTCCCGCACCCCTATGGCCAGGTGATGGCCGCCGCCCTGCCTGCAGAGCGCCGGGGTTACTCTCTGAAGAGGCTGACCCGGGGGATCTGGCCCTCGGGGACCTACAGAGGGACCTACAGAGAAGGGGACATGTGTGAGTTCACACAGGGAAGGACAGGAAACCAACAAGGCCCTTCCCCACCTGGTGCCAGAATGCTACGGCCGGACTCACAGCTCCCGGGACAAGAGGAGAGTATCTCAGGGGAAACAGAACCACTCCAGAAAGGGCCCTCAGTGCTGCTCCCGAAGACACAGCCCCACCCCGGCCGCTCCGTCCGCACCAAGTCCAGAAGCCTGCTGGGCCCGGAGGCCTGCCAGCTGGTATCCCAGGGCCGCCTCCCGGGCACGAGAGGAAGCTGAACTGGCTTAACCCCTTTAATATGAAATGGTTTTTTAAATTAAGGAAAGGGGATGCCCGGGTGGCTCCGTCATTAGGCGTCTGCCTTCGGCTCAGGTCATGATCCCAGCGTCCTGGGATCGAGCCCCGCATCGGGCTCCCTGCTTGGCTCTGCTGCTCCCTCCCCCGCTCTCTCGCTGTGTCCTCTCTCAGTCAAACAAATAAATAAAACAAAATTTATTAAATAAATCTATAAAACTAAACCAAGGAAAGAAAGATATCGCAGGCCGTGGAAGAGAAGAGCTGAGCCCACGGAAGGAATGACCTCAGAGAGAAGCGAGGCAGCCCCGACAGCGGGCAGCAGCGAACACGGGGATTTCGCGAATAAGGAAGTACAACAGGTTCAAAGTATCGCGGAGAAAACTTAACCGAGGGTGAACACAGGATGTCCTCCAGAAAACCGAGAGAAAAACCATAGAAAACATGTAAAGGATGTGAGGACAGCTGAACGTCGAGGGTTCCAAAAGGGGAAAATACAAATGATCAAATAACACAGGAACATTTTCAGAAAAGACAGGACCTTTACGGGAAAAAGCATCCACCAGGTCTAAAGAAGCAAGAAAAGTCTCACGGAGATGACCCAACCACCTTACCTGTGAGGGAGCCAGGAAAAGAGGAACAGACAAGACCCCAAACCAGCCGGAAGGAAGGAAGGACAGTGATCGGGGCGGAAATAAATGAGGTAGAAACCAACAACCAGAACAGATCAATGGAACCAGGAGCTGGTTGAATGAAAAGGTCCACGAGATTGGTGTATCTTTAGCTGGACTCATCAAAACAAAGACAGAGAGACAGAGAGAGAGACGGAGACAGGAGAGAGAGGACTCGAAACCAGAGACGAAAGATGAGAAGGAGCGACGGGCAGCACAGAAATGCAAAGGGTTGTAATTCAGAAAAACTCCAATTCGACACACTGAACAACATGGAAGAGACGGATAAATTCCTGGAAACATAAAAACTTCCCAAAAAGAAATGAGAAAGAAACAGAAAATTTAAACAGACCAATCCCAGCAATGAAACAGTCATCAAAACTCCCAACAGGGACGCCTGGGTGGCTCAGTGGGTCAAGCAGCCGCCTTTGGCTCAGGTCATGATCCCAGCGTCCTGCTCGGCGGGGAGCCTGCTTCCCCTCTGCCTCTGCCTGCCACTCTGCCTGTGCTTGCTCGCTCGCTCTCTCTGACTGATAAATAAATAAAATCTTTAAAAAACAAAAAACTCCCGACAAACCACAGTCTAGGACCAGATGGCTTCCCAGATGAATTCCGCCAACGCTTAAATTAGAGTTAATACCTGTTCTTCACAAACGATTCTAAAAAACAGAAAAGAAAGGAAACTTCCAAATTCATTTTGAGGCCAGCATTACCGGGCCAAAACCAGACAAAGACCCCACTAAAATAGAGAATTACAGGCCAAGATCCCTGATGAACATAGATGCAAAAATTCTCAATAAAATACCAGCAATCCCGGGGCACCTGGGGGGCTCAGTGGGTTAAAGCCTCTGCCTTCGGCTCAGGTCATGATCCCAGGGTCCTGGGATGGAGTCCCACATCAGGCTCTCTGCTCAGCAGGGAGTCTGCTTCTCCCTCTCTCTGCCTGCCCCTCTGCCTACTTGTGATCTCTGTCTGTCCAATAAATAAAATAAAAATCTTTAAAATAAATAAAATAAAATAAAGTAAATAAAACACCAGCAATCTGGATCCAATAATACACTTAAAAAATCACTCACCCTGATCAAGTGGGATTTATTCCGGGGTTGCAAGGTTCACACACTGATCAATGTGATACATGAGTAAGAGAAAGGATAAAAACCATGTGGTCATTTCAAAAGACACAGAAAACCCATCTGACAAAGTTCAACATCCATTCATGATAAAAACCCTCAACAACGCAGATTCAGATGAGAGGGAGTGAACCTCAACATGATTAAGGCCACATATGAGAAATCCACAGCCAACATCACACTCAACGATAAAACACTGAGAGCTTTTCCTCTAAGATCAGGAAGAAGACAAAAATGTCCACACTCACTCACCACATTCACAAAACATAGTACTGGAAGTCCTAGCCACAGCAGTCAGACTAAATAAATAGATAAACAAATAAATAAATGCCATCCAAATTGGTAAAGAAGTAGAATATGATACTACATATAGAAAACCGTCAAGACTCAACCGAAAAATGAAATCCCAAGATACAGACTCAACATACAGAAATCAATTGCATCTCTCCACACTAACAGTGAAGCAGCAAAAGAGAAACTAGGAAGAAAATCCCATTTATAATTGCACCAAAAATAACAAAGTACCTAGGAATAAACTTAACTGAAGAGGAAAAAGATCTGTACTATGAAAACTACAAAATATTGAAGACATCACAAAGAAATGGAAAAACATTCCATGCCCATGGGTTAGAAGAACAAAAATTATTGCAATGTCCACACTTCCCAAAGCAATCTACAGATCTAATGCAACCCCGATCAAAACACCAACAGCATTTTCCACAGTATTAGAACAAACAATTTGGTTGGAACCACAAAGACCTCAAATAGCCAAAGCGAGCTTAAAAAAGAAAAGCCAAGCTGGAGGCATCCCAATTCCGACTTCAAGATATACTACAAAGCTATAGAAATCAAAACTGTGATCTTGGCATAAAAAGAGACACATAGATCAATAGAACAGGACAGAAAGCCTAGAAACAAACCCACAGTCACACGGTCAGTTAATCTTCGACAAAGCAGGAAAGAATATCCAATGGAAAAAAGACAGTCTCTTCAACAAATGGTGCTGGGAACACGGCACAGCCACATGCAGAACAATGAAACGAGACCACTTTCTTACACCATACATGAAAATAAACTGAAAATGGATTAAGGACCTAAACATGAGACATGAAATGATAAAAATCCTAAAAGAGAGCACAGGCAGTAGTTTCTCTGATGTTAGCCATAGCAACTTTTTCCTAGCTCTGTCTCCAGCAAGGGAAACAAAAGCAAAAGTAAACTATTGGGACTGCATCAAGATAAAAAGTTTCTGCACAGTGAAGGAAACAATCAACAAAACTAAAAGGCAACCTATGGAACAGGAGAAGGTATTCACCCACAACATATCTAATAAAGGATTAGTATCCAAGATATAGAAAGAACTGATACAACCCAACACGCAAAACAAATAATCCAACTAAAAATGGGCAGGAGACGAACAGACATTTCCCCAAAGGAGACATCTAGATGGCCAACAGACACAAGAAAAGACACTCGGCATCACTCACCATCAGGGAAATGCAATTTACAGCCACAGTGAGGTCCTACCTCACACCAGTCAGAATGGCTAAAATCAACACGCCAGGAAACAATAGGTGTTGGCAAGGACGCAGAGAAAGGGGAGCCCTCCTACACTGTTGGTGGGAATGCAAGCTGGGGCGGCCATTCTGGAAAACAGATGGAGGTACCTCAAAAAGTTAAATATAGAGCTACCCTACGACCCAGCAATTGCACTAAAGTATTTAACCAAAGATACAAAAATACTAATTTGAAGGGATACGTGCACCCCTGTTTATTGTAGCGTTATCTTACAATGGCCAAAATATGGGAGCAGCCCCAGAGCTGCTTGACAGATGAATGGGTAAAGAAGATGTGGTGCGTGTGTACACACACACACACACACACACACACACACACACACACACAGAGGAATATTACGCAGCCATCAAAAAGAACAAAATCTTGCCATTTGCAATGATGTGAATGGGACTGGAGGGTATTATGCTAAGCGGAATAAAAGAAAGACAAAACAACATGTGATTTCACTCACATGCGGAATTTAAGAAACAAAACAGATGAACAAAAAGGATAAAGAAAGAGAAGGAGGCAGACCAAGAAACAGACTGAACTCTAGAGGAAAAGCTGCTGGTCACCAGAGGGGAGATGGGGGGTCACGGGGGAGACAGGTGATGGGGATTAAGGAGGGCACTTGTCGTGGTAAGCGCCCGGTGGTGGATGCATGTGTCGAATTACTAAATCGTACACCTGAAATTAGTATTACACTGCGCATCAACCACACTGGAATTAAAACCAAAAACAACAAAAAAAAAGGCATCTAACAAGAACCCTCCAAGACAAAAACAGATCAAGGCACGACTGCAAAACTTCCAATCATCATAAGAGAAAAAGAGAAAGAAAAGCTTCCAGATGTTTTAGGAGGTCACGACAGAGGCCTGGGAATAAGACTGGAAAGAGCCTTCTCAGCAGCAACGTTAGGAGCCAGAGGATGATGGGAAAAATTCTTTGAAAGACTGAGGGCGGGTGACTTCTGGCTCGAAGCTGATATCAAATCCAACTACCAATCAGGGGTCAGGAAAGAAGGAACTCCTTCAAACCCCTCACCTCCACACACCTTTTCTCAGAAAGCTACTTGGTGATGTGCTCCAGCAGAACAAAGAAGCATCCCCTCTAAAGTTGGTAGCAGGATGACCCCACAGGATAATGTTAGGACAGGCCCAGAAAGTACCCAGTCTACACTGGAACAGGGGGCAGAGGCCACACTGTCCCCTGGAACCAGAACTTGCTCCAAATGCAGAAAAAAGGCAGTGACGTGTCAAGAAACACGAAACACCAGAAGCTGTGCTGTCCCTTGTTACTGGTCCTACTTCCCCGTCTCAGCCAAGCACACAGTGGAAGCGAGGAGGCAGAAGCGGATGGGGGCAGGTCGATGCTCTTACGCTAGCACTTAGAGTTAGCACTGCACAAAATAAAGGTCAACAGTAAGATGTATGCTAATAATTTAAATTTTTAAGTTTTTCTTTGTTTAGAACATTAAATAGCAAATAAACAAAATTTAGGGGACGTGAAAGAAAGGAAAAACTTTTAAGTTTCGGCACTTTGAACTTTAAAAACTTGAAACGGCACTTTTCCCTGGACTCCACTGGCCACGTGGCTAGGTCTGTGCCCTGTCTGGCTTCCTTCCCATCCCAAACCCAAGGATCGCATCCCCATCCTGGACCCATGGTCCCTGAGTCCCTACTCTCCCCCGGCCTTCCCGACAGCCCTCAGGTCCCTTGTATGCCAGCCCCGCACCCCACGCAGACACCACTGCTCTCCCTTCTCCATGTGTGTCAGCTGTTTCTGTCAGACCCAGCTCAGACGGCCTCTCCTTCCAGCCCCGGGGGAGGCTGAGACCCGTGCCCAGCTCCACCTGCCGGCCCCCAGCTCTACTGGCTGCCTTTCTGGGCCACCCTCCATCCGGCACCGGAACGCAGCTCAGGCCGCCCCCCTCCGACCCCCCGTGGGGCTTACTCCAGGAATCGGGTGATGTACTCGCGGCTGCATTGGGACCAGGTGAGGGGGACGGTGTCGTACAGGAGCTGTGAAGACATGATGAAAGGCTGTTTCCCAACAGGCTCGCAGTCATTGCCGTTTCCATCATGCTGAATGCCGAAGCTGCGTGAGAGCGGAGGCCGCGGGGCAGGTGAGCCGTGGGAGAGCGCCTGCCCGACCCTTCCCTCCCGCCTGCACGGGGTGAACCCATCAGACGGTTGTGCAGCCTCTGGAAGGTCAACCCCTCTGGGAGCCTCTGCCTCCCTGACCTACAGTGGGGGTGGGACAGCTGTGCTCCCCGAGCCCTCCTCCAGGGACACCTGCCTGAGCATGACAGCACCTGCGGGTACTGGCCGGTGGGAGGCACGGCCGGGAGGGCAGCCCCCACTCCCTCCCTGGCGCCCAGCACCCCTGGACTTCGTCCTCGGCCTGCGGCTGTGCGCCGGAATAGGGGCGTCTGAGCTGCCCTACGACAGAAAGGTTCTCAGGACGCCATCCTTGGGATGGAGCCAAGAAGACTATGTTGGCTTGGCACTTAGGACGTGCCGGGTGCCGTGCTATGCCCTGGCAGAGACCCCATCTCGCTCAGCCCTCAGAGTGGCCGGGGGGTGCTCAAAGAGGCTTGGGGCCCGGCCGAGGGAACGCAGCCAGGGAACGGCAGGTCCAGGGCACCGTGCTCTTTCTAGCACCACGGGCATCTTCGAGACCCTGCATGCTGTCCCTCAAGGAGCCCGAGCAAGTAAACCATGAACCCCCAAACCTCTGGGCGGCAGACCTGGCTGTGGGCCACCCTCATCGGAGCAGCGGCCTGAGGCGCGGCCCCATCGAACAGCCGGACCCCCTCGCACGGCCGGCTGAGCGCGTGGAGCACCCTTAACCCTAGAGCCTCATGTGGACAGGCCAGCTGGCCGGAACCGTGAGCATCACCCTGGATCCGACCCGCTCGACCAGCAGGGCGCGCACAAAGGCCGGGAGAGGGCAGAGCACTTGCCCGGGATCACAGGGCAACCAGGAATACACATGTGGCGGGACCAAGAGTCGGAATGCGAGCAAGGAGAGCACCGTGGAGGGGCAGCTGCAGACCCGTGCCGACGTCCCGGCCACATCAACCCCACCTCACACGGGACTCTCCCTGAGCTGGCCCCGGGGGACCTGGGTGGACCTCTCCCCACCGGACGGGAGAACAGCCTGGCTGTGGGGACGGGGCAGGGGCAGTGCATGGCCAGGCCAGGACAGACCCCCTAGCTGGGACCCGGTGCCCCAGGGGCAGTGAGGGGAGCTGGGGGGCCGAGCAGGCGGCGTACCTGTGTCCGAGCTCGTGGGCCACGGTGAAGGCCAGCGGCAGCCCAGTGTCCTCGCTGATGCTGCAGCTGTAGAGCGGCTGGCACATACCCGCCACATGGGCCAGGCCCAGCGTCCCACAGGGCTGGTTCATGGCTACACACAGGTCCTTTCTGCGGGTGCAGAGGGAAGCCGCCCTCAGGCTGACCTGGCCCTGCACCAGGCCCAGCTGAGCCTAGAGCGAACGAGCGAGGAGGGCGGCTGTCCCCTCCCACCCGGACAGCCCACGAGCACCGCAGCCACGCCCGGGGCAGGGCCCTCAGGCACATGGACACCGGTTGGCGCCTGGGGCGCAGCCTAGCAGGATTTTGGTTCCTGTCCCCAGGAGGGTGCCAAGGCACTGCTGGGACCCAGCAGAGGGAGACCCCGACTGACCCACCTCTGACCCCTTTGCATTTGTCCAAGGTCGGGGGGGGGGGCTGGCGGCCAGGGCAGCCTTGGCTGTCCAACAGGGGGCAGGGGGCTCCTTCCAACAGAACCGCCCTGTCTGCAGACCGCAGGGGTGGACACGGGGACTCCCACGTGGGATCAAAGTGCGTAAAGCACACGTGCCCGTGATGACCGGCCGGGGACGTGTGAACGGGTTTGTGGACAGAACCAGGGTCGGTGCCCTGGTCGTGGGCTTGCGCTGGGAGCACCGGGGAAGGGACAGGGGCGTAGACACGAGCCCCAGGGAAGGGGCGTCGGTGTAGGGCGTCCCGCATCGTCTCAGTATAGAAAGGTCTCGCGGAACAGTGACGGAACCGGTCTCCAGCCGCCCTCCGCGGCTCCGGGGCAGCCCCCGCCCCCGGCACCTGGTCAGCAGGACGGCCGTGTCATGGTGCTGCGGGTGCGCGTCCCCTTTCATGTTGATGCTCTTCTGCCACCGGCAGAAGCTCCTCAGGGTGTTGTCTGCGTGGTGTGTGACCTTCAGGTCTTCCTGGGGGCACAGAGAGCGGCCACTGGTGCCTCCCCAAGCCCAGAGGGCCAGGTCCCATGCTCCCCCGTGGGGACGCAGGACAGAGGACAGAGTGGGGGGTGCATAACAGCCGAGCCTGTGGGCTCTGTCCCAGCTCCCATCTGACCACCCCTCCCGCAGGCACATCCCAGGGGACCGGAAAGAGGGCCGGCCAGGGACTGGGGGTTGAAAGGGGCCCCGCCTGGGCTGAGCTGGCTCCTGGTGCCCTTCTGCACAGGGCGGCTCAGGGGACGGGGCAGCCTGGGGCCCGTGACCTCTCACCTCCTCATCCTCCAGCAGGATCAGGCGCACGATGGTGATGTGGATGGGGTTCCCGATGCTGGGGTCGTGAAACAGGCCGGCCACCTGCCCGAGAGATGGGGTTGGGCTGTCACCCTGGATAGAAGGTATAGACAGCCACCAGCAACCCACGCAGAGGTGTGCACAGCCCCACCCACACACAGGCTGCACACACAGCACACCGTGTCCCCACATGTCCCCAACCCAGCACCAGCAGAGTCCACGTGTAACCCCCTCCCAGGCCCCAGCCGGCCCTGAGCACCGGCATGGGATCGGCTTCCCTGCCTCACAGCTCAAATACGGGCTTCTCGGCCCATCCCAGGGTCCTGCTTGCCTGCTCTCTTCACTGGGGCAGCTCGACCGCCTCCTCCTGCCCTGGGGGACACCAGACCAGCATCCCAGGACTGAGCCCTCCCATGAGACAGGAGACCTGAGCAGAGCGGAGAGAAGGGGTGGGGCAGGCACAGCCCCCGGGGTCTCCCCACTGGCCTGCCGTCCCGCGGGGCAGACGTGCCTGTGTCCGAGACCCCGTGGCTACACGGAGCTCCCCACTTGGTCCCGGGAGAGAAGGCCACCCCAAAGACGGCAGGTGCATCGAGGGGCAGGGAAAGCTAGCTTCTCTGTGAGGCTCCCTCAGCACGAGGAAGGGGCTGGCCCAGGACCAGGCAGGCGTCAGGTTGCTGGTGGTGGAGATGGCAGGACAGGGGGTTATGGGGGGCTTCTAGTAAGTCCATCCAGAGATACAACATTCAGACAGGAATGGACAAAACACACGCTTCAGAAGGATGCCGTAGGCCCTGATAACGGGGACGAATTGCACTTTGAGAACCCAAGGTTAGGGACGGGTTGGACAAGTAGCACCACATGTGCACCTCGGCACGCGGGCTGGAAGCCTGGGAGCCCTGTGTGCCACCCCACCGGGGCAACCCCTTCTGCCCCCTCCAGCTGCCCTGCATCCACCCCCAAGGCCACTGCCCAGGCCAAGGGGCCAGCACCTCCTGCCTGGCTGGCTGTGGAGGCCTCTCAGCAGTGTCCCCACGCACCCTGCCCACCTACAGCCTCGCAGCCCCCTGCCGCCAAAACTCAAGTCCAACCACATTGTGCCCTTGCTTAAAGCCATAAGCGGGGCTTCCCGTCCACTGTGCGAGGATCAAGTCCCAGCCCTGACCCACTCGCTCACCACCTCTCTTGTCCCCACTGCCTGGTTCCGACCCACCTGGCTCACTCCAAGAATCCCGTGAGCGTCCCTACATTGACAGACGCTGTGCCCTCACCTGGAACACCCGTCTCATCTCTCCAGCCCTCCCCCTCCAGCACATCTGCCGGAGCCTTCTTTCCACCCAACGCTCCAAAGCCCCGTGAACTCATCTTTCCTAGCAGCCCCTCTGCTGACCTGCATGTTCCTCAGGATGACGGTTTCAAGAACATCACACTCCCCGGCCAGACCCGAGCTCCACGCGGGCCATGTCTGCAGGGGCCCCCTGACATCCCAGCGACCCATCCAGAGCCTGACCTACGATGAGCACTCAAGAAGTATCTGCTGAGGGGTGCCTGGGTGGCTCAGTGGGTTAGAGCCTCTGCCTTCGGCTCAGGTCATGATCCCAGGGTCCTGGGATTGAGCCCCGCATCGGGCTCTCTGCTCAGCAGGGAGCCTGCTTCCTCCTCTCTCTCTGCCTGCCTCTCTGCCTACTTGTGATCTCTATCTGCCAAATAAATAAATAAATAAAATCTTTTAAAAAAAAAGAAAAGAAAAGAAATATCCACTGAATGTTGGGGTGCCTGGGTGGCTCAGTGGGTTAGAGCCTCTGCCTTCGGCTCAGATCATGATCCCAGAGTCCTGGGATCGAGCCCCGCATCAGGCTCTCAGCTCAGCAGGAAGCCTGCTTCCCCCCACCCCCCACCCCTGCCTCTCCGCCTGCTTGTGATCTCTTTTCGTCAAATAAATAAATAAAATCTTAAAAGAAAATCAGGGATCACAATCACGTTTGACCCAGAGCCCCTGCTCTTACTTCTTAGCTTTGGGAAATGCCATCTGTCTGGTTTTAGAGATTCTCAGTGCACTTTAGCTCTGAAGGCTCTGAGAAGTTCTGCAGCAAAGGAGTTGTGTTCCTTTTTGTTAACCTCTATTGCCAAACTTCTCCAACTGTGCCACCTTTTTTCACAAAATACTTATTATCGTCTCTTGGAGTAAGTCCTCCCTGGAACATTCTTTGAGAAACGTTACAATGAAGCAGAGTTTCCCATGCGTGGGCTTCTGCATTCAGTGAGTGAGCACGTCCTCCAGAGGGACAAAAGGGGTGAGCTCTCCCCATCTCAACCACTCTGTTCCCCATCCTTCTAGCAAGCTCTGGCCACCACAGCCTCACAGCTGCCTGTCCCTGGGCAGAGGACAGAGTGGGGCTTTGGAGGCAGGCAGATCTGAGCTCCAGACCTGGCTCGGTCAGTAATCAGCTATGTGACAGTGAACAGTGACCTCTCTGAACCTTTGTTCCCTCTCCCGTAAAGTGGGAGTGAGCCTGAGGCAAGGCAGTGACCATGGGACAGAGGCTGTCCTCACCCTGCCCCCATGTCCCAGGTACGCAGCACTGTGAGGCTCCTGGGCAGTCTCACTCCATCCTGACCCATGCCGGACTTGCCGGCTCAGGAAAGCCTGATATGGTCCAAAGCAGATGAATGAGAGCCCCAACCCCTCCTCCAGGACGGGGCTCCTAAAGTGAAGGCACGGGTCCTGTGCCCCTGGACAGGGAGGCAGGAAGGGGCCAGGCCCCAGGCCAAATGGCTGACCCATCCCCCAGGGGACACCATGAGGGAGCCTGGAGGGCCCAGCACCTGGCCTTTGGGGAACACCCAGGAAGGATGAGGGGAAATGAACAGCCGGGGGCTCCAGCCCAGCTCCTGGGCCTCTGTCGGGCTAAGCCCTGAGACGGGACAATGACCCTGTGGCCTTAGAACCTGGCCTTGCTCGTCCTCCCCCTGGGGTTCAGTCCCCCCAAACCCTGGCCTGTAGGGCGTCCCCGTGCTGGGCAGACGAGGCCGCACGGAGGCTTGGCTGGGCTCTGAGGTCTCCCGGAAGGCAGACCTGCCAGGCGGAAGGCAGCGGCTCTCACCGCATGAGGAGCAGGGAGCCTGAGGACGGCCACGTCAGGCCGGAACTGGCCCAGAGCTGAGCTTGCTGGTGAGGCTGGAGCCGTGGGGGCGCGGAGACCACGGCCAGAGGCCCCTCCTGTCCTGGAACCCCCGCCTCACCTCTAGAAGGCGGTGGCCAGACGCTGGATGTCTCGGGGCTGCGGGAGGTAAGGGACTAGTGCAGAGGACACAGCCGACTGTGGCCCCGGCACGCGGAGCGCACACCATGCTCACCCAGGAGAGGGGGCCACGTGGCATCTGCCCCCTGGGTGGCCTGCGAGGGCTGGGGCACTGATCTTTCCTGTCACAGGGAGGCCGGAGGGAGGGGGTGGTTGGCACCCCGCAGTTCAGGAATCACCCGCTCCAGCCACCAGGCACTGGGCAGGGCGGGGACAGAACGCCTCAGCTCCCATCCAGGTCTGCCCTGCCTCGTGTGCAGCATGACCTGAGCAGGTCACTCACCCTCTCACGGCCTCCTTTTCCCAACTGGCCTGCGGAGCCCAGAGCCCCAGGGACAGCCCCGGCTCCCATCATCACGCCCAGGTCACAGATAAGCAAAATGAGGCTCCGGCAGGCCAGGTGTAGCCCGAGGTCAGCAGCTGGCAGACTCTAACCCTGGACAGACCCTTCGCACACTCACAAATGCTGGTGTTGCAGGCAGGGGCCACCCTGACTGGGTGCTTCCACGTCCCCAGTGCCCCAGGATCACGGCACAAAGCGGGAAGGTCTGCTTAGACCAGGGTGAATGAACCAACACGACTACCGCTCCCCAGGTAGTCGCGGACAGCAGCTGTAACCCCCCCCCGGCCCCCCCCCCCCCGCCCCGCGCCGCCGCCCCCCCCCAAAAGGCCCAGCGTGGGCCCCGCTTTCTCCTGGTGGCCCCCCGCACCCACCCGGCCCGCCTGGACTCCAGAGCCCGGACGCCGCTCCTCCTGCCCAGACCCGGGGTCCAGCTGGCCGGCCGTCCTGCGCCTCCAACACCGCGCATCGCGCACCGCACACAGCGCAGGCTCACCATGTTCATGATAGTCAGCACGTAGCTCTCGACTTGTGGCTGCCCGTGGTACTCCACCATTTTGGGGTCGGCCACCACCAAGGTCTCCACCCACTTCTCTCTGCTGACCGAGCGCTGATGGAGCCGCCTCGGCCGTGGCTGCCGCCGCCCCTCCTGCCGCTGCTCCCAGCGCTCCCGCCGTGCCTCCGGCTCCGCCGATGCTGTGGGCCCCAGGAGCTGGGGGTCAGGGGCTGGCCCAGGGTGTGCATCATAAGGGCCTCTACTCTGCAGCTCGCCCCAGGGCCGCAGGAATGGCGCCGGGCCCAGAGCTAGCGGCCTGGACTCCCACTGTGGCTCTGCATGGGCCTGTGCTGTGTGACCCTGCGCCCGTCACTTTCCACCCCTGACCCCAGCTCCCCAGAGGAGTAAAGAGGAATCAGCCGCAGGCCCTCAGAAGGTGCCCTCAGGGCATGATGGTAGGGTAGATATGGGTCCCCATCTCCCCCCTGGTCCCCAGGCGCTCCCTGTCCGTGGGGCTGGGTGGATCCCAGCGCAGGGGACCCCCGGGCCCAACGCCCACCCGGGAGGCCATCCCCACTAGAGACCTGGTCGCCTGTCCCAGGCTGCCCCAGAGAAGAGGACACACATCTGTGAAGCCGGGAAGACTGTGAGTCTGGGTACCCGTTCCGCTGAGCGGAGGCCCTGAGCTGAGGCAGCCTCCAGGGCCGGCAGGCCAGCCAAGCAGTCCCTACAGCCCAGCAGCGCTTGCTGGGCGGCTCGACTGGCCAGCGATGTGGCCGCCGGGCAGAGAAGGAGCTGCCCAGGAACCGAGGTTGGCTATGGTGGGCTGGGCGGAGTGGGGACGGGAAGGAGGCTGGTGGCCAGCTGCACTGCTGGGCTGGCTGCTCAGGGAGGAACCAACAGAGCTTCAGTGAGCAAGGAGGGGAGGCACCAGAGAGGGAGGAGCCCAGGGCAAGCGCAGGCCTGGCAGCAGAGGCCCCAGGCCCATGGGACTTTCGGAAGGCAGAGGCTACGGTGATGTCTGCTGGCCTGTCTGCATCCTTTTGATTCAGGGGAGCTGAGCATGGACGTGTGGGCAAGGGAGGTTTCCAGAAAAGCCCTCCAGGCCTCCAGGCCCGTGGCCCTCCCCAGAGCTAGCAGCAGAGGCACCTACCTTGTACCCCACAGGTGCCTGCAGCCATGGGGTCGCCGGGTGTGCTTTCCCTCTCTGGCGCCTGGCGCTTGTAGACCACGTGGGGCTGGGCGTGGCCGGGCCGGGCTGGGACACCCTCGAGGGGCTCGATGAAGTAGTCCTCGTTGGAGAGCTGGAACACACCTTTCTGGGAAAGAAGGGCCAGAGTCACAGGACAGGGCTGGCACTGTGCGCTCTGCCCACCCGTCCCCGAGGCCCGTCCTGCCGGCTGAGGCCACACCGCTCCCAGCACTCCTGACTGACCCCAAATGCACACACTTTCCTCCCTCTGGGCCTTCAACACTCAGCCCAAGGTGGAGCTTAGAAGCCGCAGGTGTCAGGAGGATGCTCCCCCCTCACCCGTCAGGGGCAGGAAACGGGGGCCGCGGTACATCTAAGACGGCATCTTCCACACAGGCCCGGAGGGGCCTCTCGAGTCAGCGGCCAGGCCCCCAGACCACCCTCCTCTTGTCGGCTGCCAGCCATTGTGTCCTCTCGCGGCTGCCTGCACCCCAGTCTCCCCGAGGCAGGGAATCACTCACATGGCAGCTCTGCCCACGCCCCAGCCGCGGGGATGCGCGCTGTCACCAGGACATCCTGGCCCCCGGTCCCAGGGCCTGCCAGAGCAGGGGGGCAGGCGCGGGTGTCTCCGGGTGCCCGTCTGCCAGCATTCAGAGAGGCCGGGGAGGGGGTGTTGGGAAGTGTCCGGGCAGCCCACCACCTCCAGAGGAAGCCTAGGCCTCCAGCAGGGAGAAGGGTTTTCTCACCTCTGCAGCTCCCTCCTTGGCCCCATATCTAACCCCCCCCCAGGCTGGGCAGGGCCGAGAGCCCCGAGGGCCAGAAAGCACACCCCGGAGACTGGGTTTGAGTGTGTAACCGGGCGGCTGTGGGCAGTGCCCTCCGAGCCGGTCTCCTCGCCCGCAGGCTCAGCT
Organism: Mustela nigripes; assembly: GCF_022355385.1. Classification (NCBI taxonomy): domain Eukaryota; kingdom Metazoa; phylum Chordata; class Mammalia; order Carnivora; family Mustelidae; genus Mustela; species Mustela nigripes. The sequence continues at coordinate 672,619 of NC_081569.1, forward strand.
GAGGCGGCTTCTACGAGATTAACGAGCTGAAGGAGGCCCAGCCCAGGCTCCCGTGACCTGCAGCTGTGCTGCGGGCTGTCCGTCATTAGGCCCTGTCCTCCAGCCCACGGCTTCCCTGAGCCCTCGGAGCTGAGGGAAGGTGGACGGCTGACAGTGCACACACGTTCCCCCCCTACCCCCCCCCCCACATCCCACAGAGGGCAGGCCCGGTCACCCAGAAGCAGAAGGGGTCCCTGTGCTGCCCAGAGAGGCAGTGGGAGGCAACGGCAGCCCCCAGCCCTAGCCAGCAGCACCTCCACGGGGAGCGGCCGGCTGGGGCCCCCTCTCCCCAGAGGAGAGGGAGCCCGCGGCTGTCTGACCCGGAGAACACCCTAAAGGGATCCGAGGGGTAACAGAGTCATAATGGAGGCTCCCGAGGAAGGAGGGCTGCGCTGTTTGAAGTTTGAAGAGTTCCCCGGTCTACACAGTGAGTGATTCTCAAAGGGGGCTCTCTGCCCCTGCAGCTTCCACACTGGGGAAGGTCGGGAAATGCCGGCTTGGGAGACCCACCCCGACCCATCGCAGGCCGTGTTAAGGAGGCCAGCCGGTGCTTCCGGCTCGCAGTCAGGCTGGAGGAGGGAGGACCATCATCTGGTGGACAACACCCGCCAAGGTCCAGGTCCGACCTGTGGGTGGGCGGTGCGCACTCACCAGCCCGTCGCAGGCGCTGATGGCCGCCAGGCCGCCCTCCAGCTCGGGGTCCTGCACCTCGCCGAGCAGGTGGCAGGCAGGCAGGCGGGCGCGGATGTGCGTGCGCCCCAGGCCGCCGCGCCGCCGCGTCTCGCTCACGAAGCCGGGCGCCAGCAGGTGCGGGTTCGTGGTCAGGTTGAAGCGCAGCTCGCGCCCCCGGTACTGCAGCTCGTAGAAGGTGGGCGCGGCGCGGCGCGCGGACACGTCCCGCTTGCGCAGCGCGCGCGGCCACAGCTCGTAGGACAGGAAGGAGCCCCCTGCGTCCACGCGCACCGGGTGTACGATGTCCAGCGCCGCGCGGCCGTCCACGCCGTGCCCTGCGGGGAGAAAGCCGGCGCCGACCCGGAGTGAAGGGGCCGCGGTGCCGCCGCCACCGCGGGCGGAACCTCGCCTCCCCAGCCCAATTCTCTGCCCGGGTTACCCGCTAACCCCCCAAGAGCCCCCGCCCCTCCCCAGGCGGCCAAACCGATGGATCAAGCGCCGCGCCCTGCCCTGCCGTGGCCCCCACCCTGACCTGGCCGCCTATCAGGAAAAGGCCAAGTTCTGGCAGCGGCCGAAGCGGCCCGGGGCAAGGCTATTGCTCCATCCTGCACCTCCCTGACCTGCTCGAGCGCCTGCCACTCGGCCCAGCGGCCTCACACCTGCTGCCCCGCCGCCGGTGGGGCTCCGCGGGCCAGAACCTTCACCGGGTCACGTCCTGCTCCAGGGGTTCACTGAGCCCTCCCCTGAGCCCTTTATCTTCACACCGCTGCTCCCTGACCCCCTTCCCAGCGGTATTTTCCCCAGAGCACCTCGGACACACCATGTGGCTTCACATTTCAACTATGTTTCTGTTTGTCAATTTTCTCCCCGGGTAAACCCCAGGAGGGCGAGAATCCTTAGTCTTTGCTGGAACTTTACCAGCCCGAAGAGGGTCTTATTGCTCCCGGTCGTTAAAAGAAGTAGTTGCTCAGTAAACGCTGGGTGACTATGTGGAATGGGGGTAATCACTGCTTGTACTCTGGGGGCTCTTGTGGGAATCAATGAACCGACCCCCCCCCCCCCCCCCCCTCAGAGGCCTGGCCGGCTGACTGCACCTGCCGACCATCAGGATTACTACGTTGACTGCAGAGCCTGGGGGATTTAAAAATGCACTCTCAGGGGCCAGAGGGCTCTGCATGTGCCTCCAGGCCCCCTGGCATGGGGAGACAGAGGAGGACCACCCAGATGCATGCCCCCCCCCACCCCGTCCCGACCCCAGCAGAGCGGCTCTGCTGTATTTCTGTTACACACAAGAGTTCATTTGGAGAGAAGGTTCCAGGACTGGAAAAAATTTGCAGACCTGCACTCAGGCCCCTGCAGTTGGCGGAATGGCCATTGCTGTCCTCATGGAGTTCCCGGTCACACCTTCTCTTAACCTTTTTTGCCATGGACCCCTTGTCAGAATAATGTTCTCGAATGCATAGGATTCAATGCAAGTGAGTGCCAAGGAAGCAGATTATACTGAAATACAGTCATCAGCATGATTTTGGGAGTGGGCGACCGACGCCAGCGCTCCTTCATGAATGCACAAAGCAGGACCTAAGGGCAAATTCAACAGCTATGGTAACTGTACCCTAGTGATGAGCTACAACCGTATTTGAGACAGAAAAACACGTTTTCTGGGTCGGAAACCAAGTCAGAAGGGCTACTAAAGCTATCGTAGTTGGGTGCAACCACACATAACTGAAGAAAACGCTAACTTAGAGGTAAAAGACTTAGAGACGTTCTATCTTCCGGTCGGAGTCCATGGTTCTTTACATCTTGCCCGCGTCCCTGGGGCTGGGGATTCCGGGCGAGGACCCCCCTGGTGAAGGCTTGCAGGCTGCTTCTGGAGAAAGCACAGGGGGACTCGGGGATGTCCACACTGGCTCAGAGCCACAGAGCAAGAGGGACAGAGCCGAGACCACACTCCAGGCCCCCCACATGGCTTCGGTCTCTGCCGGAACACGGCTGTGCGCTCACAGCAGTCCGTGCCTGGGCCTGTCTCCCAGTCGCTAACATAAAGGACTTGCCCAAGAGCAACTATGCAAACTTGTGTAGCTACCAGACCTGGTCTTCAAAAGGAATCTCGTGTGGACACACAGACACATCAGAGCAGTGCCGCTGTCGGGGTCAGGGGTCCTGGCGCTGAAGCTCGTGTCCCTAGGCTCTGAGGAGCAGTTAGGAAACTGGCCCGTCCGATGTTTCTCTCAGCCCGAGGTCCTGCCCAACTGGGTGTATGCCCAGCTCTCCGGAATCCTGGCCGCCCAGGACAATGACCCCTCTGGCCGTAGGAATGCCTGGGCGCCTGGCAAAGTCCCGCCAGGGACCTCTCTGTGGCCGCCTGTTGGGGCCGCGAGGGCAGCCAAGCCCAGCCAAAGCTCCATCTGGGCCAGGCTGCAGAAACCACCTCGCCCGTCTCCTGCCGAACCTCGTGCGGACGGCCCTGCACACGCCAGTGCTGTGCCCCCGCCGAGGCCGCGCCCCAGCATCCACGGCCGCCCGGTGGGCAGCCCACGGGACGCTGTCCAAGAGCAAGGTCAGTCCGAGGCAGACGGGTGGGGTCACTCTGTGAGGCTCCGGGCAAAGCTTCCCTCTCCAAGTCTCTGGAGGACAGGAATGCAAGGGTTTCCCAGACTTCTCGGGTAAGAATTTGTGAAAACCAAATTAAACCAAGTTCCCAGGCCCCATCCCAGACCCGCTGAATCAATGTGTCTCCAGGAAATGGGACTGGGAAGCTGCGTTTTTTTTACTAAGCGCCTCAGGGGACTGTGATCATCAGGGAAGTCCGGAAATCCTCCTCAGGGAGTGACCTTGGCCGGACGTCAGCAGTACCTGCCAAGCTCTAAGGCCTATGGGGCCTCCAGACAGATAGATTCCATAGACCCAGGACTCTGGGGCCCCAGAGACTGTATGTCCCTTGGCCATGCAGGGCCTGTGACGTGACAGTCCCCAAGGCTGAGCTCTGGAAGCCAGTGGGCTGGCTTGTTGGAGGAGACGCCGCACTCCGACACCCTTGCCGGGGCACTCAGGGTCCAGTGCTGCCCGCGGGCTCCGTCTTGTCCCTGAGTTGATCTTGTTTCTTCATTTTGGCTTGCACCAATATTGAAAAGTATTTAATCCATTGCCTATGTTTAAAAGGGACATATCTTGTCCAAAAATCTCCACTTTCAGCTTTCCTTGAGAAGTCTTAGCCATCCACGTCAGCCTCCATTCCCACCTCGCAGAAGTGGCTGGCGTGGAGCAGGGAGCCCCACTGGAGGGGATCCGTACCCCCGGCCAACCCCACTACCCCCTAGTGTGTTCCCCTCCAATGCAGGCTGCCCTTTGGCCTCTGGGCTGCGCGGTCTTTCAGGGACTAAAGCACAGCACTTCTCACAGAAACGGGGGAACAAGAGACAGGCTGCCCGCCGGGTTTGTTCCCACGTCAGGCTGCCCTGGTGCGTGGCCTCTGCTGCGTCACCCCCGGCTGCGAACTGCGAGGGACAGTTAGGTGAGCCAAAGTTCGGGAAAAACGTGTTAGACACTGTCCCTCCCCTCAACATCGAGAAAGGGGTGTAGGGCCCAGTGCTGAGCGGCCCGGCGAGGGGAGGGGACACAGCCCCGACGGACAGAAGTGAGGAAAAGCCTCATCGGACAGGGTGGTGTGAGGTCCTCTGACCCTGGAGCGTCCCGCAGTGGACGCTGCATGACCGGCCCGGGAAATGCCACAGGTGCGGGCAAGAGAGGCGGCCAGCTTGGGCCCCCCACCTCCGGATACATGTGTAAAATGAGACGGTGCGCTGACAAGATATGGCACTGTCGGACACATGGGCTTGGAACACAGGAAGGTTCGTCCGGCTCAGCCACTCCATAGCTGTGTGGCCCGGGGACGTCACTCCGTCATCGGGCTGACCCTCCGCCACCCCGCCTGCCCGGAAAACCCGGGGCCGTGAGCAGAAGGACAAAGGTAGAGTGAAGACACAGCGGCTGCCTCCCAAATCTCCATTTTCAGTATCATTCCCAGCGGCGCCCCGAGCATGGGCCACCCCTGCCCAGGCCGCTAATGCCAGCCGAAGGGAAGGGAGCGTGGGGGCCAGCCCGAAGCCCTCGGGTCCCCAAGGAATGGCCGCCGTGTGGCTTGCTCCTGGCAAGAGCAGCGTGTTGGGGCATCAGACAGGGGGTCAGGGAGCGAATGACGGGGGGATTCTGAACGACGGCGAAGAAATGACCCCAAGAACTCCAAGCAAGTGTCCCTGGGGAGGGAATCCCGCCCGGCCCCGACATGTGGCCCTGCTGGGAATCCCTGATCTCCACCTTGGGCAAACCGCGCAAGACAGAAATTCGAGGTGACTTATAAAGAAGCAGCCTATTTGGTTCAGAAATGTGACCGAGGGGTGCCTGGGTGGCTCAGTGGGTTAAGCCGCTGCCTTCGGCTCGGGTCGTGATCTCAGGGTCC
>NC_081569.1:677885-696266 GCF_022355385.1 Mustela nigripes
AAAAAAAAAAAAAAAAAAAAAAAAAAAAAAAAGAAATGTGACCGAAAGGCAGGTCAAAGGCACAAGGCTCACGTGCCCTTCAGACAGCAGGTCTGAATCTCAGCTCTGCCACCGCATTGGTGAGCCCCCGGGTGAGTAACTCAACCGCCCCGCCTGCTTCTCCACCTGTCGGAGGGGGGCGACCACCACCGCACCTGCTACCCTGGGCTGTGAGCTCCCTTGCAGGTGCTGGGAACCTGAGACGGCACGGAGCTATAACCCAGAGTTAGCAAGCGAGCTTCTAAAGGGTTCTCCGCGATTTCCTAAAAGCCTGTTTTCTCTCTTTGCCTAATGGCTTAAGAAAGAGCTTTTTAATCAAAAAAAGAAAGACTTACAGGAAGTTATCACTCCACAATAACTTTTATTTTCTGGTTTTGCTCTGCTCTCATCTTTTTTGTAACTTCAGTTGTTTTGCCATTAAAATGGTTTATAAAAGGGGGCAGGGGAGTTACGAAGCAGACAGCCCGTCCACTGTCTACAGCCGACCCCTAGCAGAGACGGGCTGACACTCTCAGCCCCCCAGGGCTGGCAGGGCCTAACTGTGGCTCCAGGCTCCATGGGTGCGCAGGGCTGAGCGAGTGCGGCTGCGGGCACCAGGCACGGAGGCTGCTGGGTCAGGAGCCTTGTGCTGAACGGACGGAGCCCCTTGCCATGGCGGGCATTAAGTACTTGGAGTATCACCTCTGGGTGACAGAACTGTCACTTTGCAGCTTCTACCAGAGAATGCCAATGTGTTTACCCTCCCCTCTCTGTCAAAAACCTGAGTCACAGTCCAGCCCTTCAAACGACCTGACCCCATGCTCATGTCAAAGAGGAAAAAATAACCAGGACGCGTGTACGTGTGTGTCCTCCAGCCGGCCTGCGTGTGCCCGGTATGCACACCGGGCTCATGTGTGCCATTCAACAATGAGGATGGGGACATTACCGAGCCCCAGTCCCATCAACCCCCACAAGCCCCTTGATTTGTCACAGAAGAAAAAGTCAGGATACACTTCCTAAAAGTGAGTCCAAGATAGGCCCTTTTGGTCTCAAAGAAGATAGTGCTGAGAGGGTAGGGCCCTGGTCTAGGACTCCTGGGTCAGCTCCAAAGAAAATGACACACAGCTCAGGCATCCTGAGTGGGGGCAGCCGGGGGTCCCCATGCTGTATACCTAGGGGTTAGAGGAACAGACATTCCCCTGGGAGTGCGGGGGGCTGATCAGACAAGAGAAGGTACCTGCTCTGTCAGGTAAGCGCAAAGCGCAGGCCAGAACCACAGGACTCCGCAGGGTCTCCCTGGTCTCGGTGGGTCTCAGTGGCGGTCACTCTACCCTGGGCTAAGAACTGATACCCAGCATCTGGATCCTCCCAAGAACCCTGTTGGGGAAAACACCGTTCTCCCCACTTAACTACAGCCCTGGAGCGGCAGGAACTCGGCCAACCTCATACCCGGGCTGGCCTGCAGTGGAAGTAAAAAGAGTCCTGACCCCCCGCTCCTCCCACCACTGCCAGGGGGCCTGGACCCCAGTAAGGGCTCAGGGACAGTCCCCTGGAGCAACCACTTCCTGCTGCCTCATCCCCATCACCTGGTCGGTCCTCACTGGCCTGGCTCTGGGCAGGGGGAAAACAGGATTCACACGGTAGCTAAGGAGCCCAACCTGGTAGGCACGCTCTCCGAGCCTCTCCCCTGGATCCTGAAAGAACTTTCTATCACCTGCCTTGCAGGGCTGTTGTAGAGAGGGTGAGAAATAAGAGCGCATTAAATCTTTGCTCCCTCTCCACCCCCTCTACCCTGCTGCTAGAGGAAACCTCCCTAAAACCCCCGCACCCATGAGCTACTCCCCTCAAAGGCTCCCCAAAACCTCTAAGATCTGGTTTAAATGCCTCCTTAGACTCCGGCCCCGGACGCTTTTCCCTTCAGTCTCAGTGCTGGAGAGGCAAGAGTCCCCCATCCCCAGCACGCAGGCCTAATCCGGCCCACGCCCGGCGTCAGGGACGTCCCCACTCCCTCCAGCCCACCCCGAGTTCATCCATCTCCCGTCCCTCCTGGCTCTGGCCTCTCCTCCCCTACAAAGCCTTCCCGACCGCTTGCCCAGCATGGCTCTCAAAGCTATCCGATCGACCCGCATCAGACCAGGGGCTCCCTGGGCGCGGGGCCGGGGGTCTCCTAGACCCTTGGCTCCTAAAATCCCAGGTCGGCTGCCTCGGACGCGCCTGGAGCTCCGCGGCCGAGGAAGACCTGGACGCCGGCCAGAGGCTCGTCGGAGGCCGGCCGGGCGGGGCAGAGAAAGCCGAGCCCAGGGCCGGGAGAGAAGCTCCCCTCCGCTCCCCTCCGCTGCGCTCGGGCGTCTGCACACTCCGGGGAGGGGAGGCAGGAAGTGCTGGGGGCGCGCGAGCAGGGTCCCCGCGCCGGCGACCGCCCGCCGCAGCCCGGAGCTGTGACCCCGCGCCCCGGCCCGCGGCGTCCCGGCGGGCTGCTCTCGGACCGGGCGCCGACGAGGCTGGACACGGAGCCCTCCGCGCGCAGACGGCGCTCGGTGCAGCCCCGCGGACCAGCCCCGGAGGGGCCCCGCGCGGTACGCCCGAGGACGGAGGGGCTGCCTCCAGGCACGGGCTGGGGGCAGCCGGGTGCGCGGCTTTGCCCCCCGGCCCCGCCCGGTCTCGATCCCCCGGGGTGCGCGGGGGCCGCGCGGGGCCGGCCGGCAGGGAAAGGCGACCACCCACCTGGTGCGGGTCCGGGGTCGCCGGGCGCCAGGGCGCAGAGCAGCAGGAGCAGGGGGCGCAGCCGCGGCGCGAGGCTGCGGGGGCTGCGGGGGCTGCGGGCGCTGCGGGCGCCGCGGACGCTTGGGCGGCCGGGCATGGCCGGGGCGGGCAGCGCCGGGGGGTACCCCGCGCGCGCGCTCTAGTCCGTCCCGTCCGCTCGCTGCCGGGTCCGGGTCCGGCTCAGGACATGCCCGGCCCGCGCGCAGCTCCCGCGTCGGGACCCGGCCTGCGGCAACAAAGGCTGCAGGGCCCGCCCCCTCGGCGGCGCAGGAGGCTCCAGGGACCGAGAGCCCGACGGCGAGAAAGAAAGAAAGAGAGAGAGAGAGAGAGGAGAGGAGGGGAGTGAGGGAGGGCGGGAGGGGAGTGAGGGAGGGCGGGAGGGGGCCGCTCGGCCGGGCCGCCCCGCCCCTCCCGCTGCCCCGCCCCCCGCCCCGGCCCCGCCCCGCCCCGCCCCGCGGGCCCCGCCGGCTGCGGTTTGGGGGCGGGTCCCGGCCGGGCGCGCGCGGCGCCCCCCGACGGCCGTGACCGCCCTCCCGACCGCAGGCGCCCTCTGGCGGCGGAGCCGAGCCGGGCCTCTGGGCCGCGACCCTCCAAACCCCGCTACAAGCCGGAATTTCCGGAATGTCGCCCTTCCCCCGAACAGGCCGGACCCCCTGGGAAAAGGGGTCCGGAGGTCCCCCGGGGGACTCCCTAGTGGACCCTACTCCAAAGCCGGCTCAGGAGAGTGGTCTGGCCGGTGGGCGGCGGCTCCCACGTGAGGCCCGTCCCGCAGCCACAGTGTCCATTCTCCCGCGCGGCTGTTGGGTTAGCGCTGGCCAAAGCGGGGTCCCGTGGGCGCAGGTCCCGCCTTCTGTCCTCAGTGGCCGCAGCCCTTCCTCCTGCGCTCGCCGGAGCCTGGTTCTAGGACACTGCGGCCTTCACTCACCCTGTCCCCTACACAGGGACCTCCTGGAGTTCCGCGGGCTGGGCGGGGGGTCGGCCTCCCGCCCCTGCCTCGGAGGCCCGCACTCCTCCCTGTCACCTCCCCTGCACGTGCCCTCCTTCCTGGAAGCTCGCTCCCAGGTCCCACACCCTTAGCCCTGCTGTCCTCCCAGGACGCAGGGAGTTCGTGGCCACTCAGTTCCTTGACGCCGTCACTTCCCAGGGACCTTTCATCCACCTCTGCTAGCGTCCCCCAGGCCCACAGCCTAGGCTGTCATTCCCAACTGCCCCACATGGGAAACCTGAGGGCTGGGGCCGGCCCTTCTCACCTGACCCTGGCCCTTTCCACCCTCCCCAGACCACCCTCTTCATCACATTCTCTGGTTCCGAGTCACCTTCTTCCTCTCCCCCCCCATCACCCCTCCTGGCTTCACCCACGTGCCCTCCTAGCTACACCCACTGCTTGACCTCTGGCTCCCACCCAACCCCCTTCCATCCCCCTCACCCCATGACACGGACAATTCAGGCCGCTGCATCCAGCCACACGCACATCTCACCCTGTGCACCAAGCCTGTGCCTGGCACCCATGAGCTTCCCCTCATCTGGACCCTCCAGCGGCTGGAGACAAATGCTTCTACCGTTCCCTCCTTCTTCCCCAGGGACCGTGCTCTGGGGCCCCCTCTTTCCTTGGTCCCCACGGCTGCTCACCCTCCATCTGAAAGCATTCTGGCCTCTCTCCTTTGAAAGGCATGGATACTGCTCCCCCGTGGACGGGACACCCCTCCAGCACCTGCTCTGCTTCTCTCCTCAGTCCCACTCTCCAGGGGGCATGTGGACCCCTCCCCTCCCGTGGGTTCCCCAGGCTCACGCCTCCTCCAGCCTCCGTTTTGGTGCACGAGCCCCTAGACCCTGCTCAGTCCTCATCTTGGCCTGCCCCGAGCATGCTAGAGATGCCCCCCACCCCGCTCCTCCACTCCACGCTCATCGGCCAGGCCCGTCTCCTCCTCACCCTGCAGATGTGGGGAAGTCAGTGAACAACACAGACACGGTATCCGTTGTCAAGAGCCTCGCTCCAAAAGAGGCGCCCAGACCAGGGGCATAGCAGATGGACATGGAAACAAGGCCCCCCGCCGAGAGGGGCTGCGGCGGGGGCGGGGGTTGGGGGTAGAGCAGGGAGACTGGAGGACGGTCAGGGAGGGCACCTGAGGACAGGCCGTTTGAGCGGAGCGACCGGAGGGGTGCCGGAGGGGTGCGAGCCAGCCCCGTGCAGTGACGGGAGAAGTGGGCGTAGACCTGGTACCCCCGAGACTCGTCCTTGCAGACACTGACCATGTCAGCGCTCACGGGCGGTCTCCCCTTCCCCTTTCTCGGCGCTCTGAGAGCCCCGACTGCCCCGCCCGTCATGGCGCCCATCACCAGAATGCCTGCGGTCTGTGCGTGGGTCTGCGAACCCGACCACCGTGAGATGCAACGTCGGGTCGTACTCGCCTGCGGGACGCAGCCCCCAGCACAGGACACCCAAGAGACCAAGACGACCCGGTGAGGGGACACACAGCCCTCCCTGGCCAGCCCCGCAACTTGCCACCCTCCCTCCCGCGGCCAGCCATCGAGACTGACCGGAGGCTTCTCTGACAGCTGACAACAGTGCCGCCTGCTCCCGCTCCAGTCCCAGGTCCTGACCTTTATCCCGCGCGCCCCTCCTCACAAACCAGGCTGGACAGCCCGGGATGCAAAGGCCCGGCGAGCTCAGTGCTGCCCTCGGGATGTGGGGCATAACCCAGCCAGAAAGACAAGGCCAACTCCAAATTTGGGGAGCAAAGAGTACATTTTGAACCAAACGAGAGAGATGATCTTTCAGCATGTTTGATGTAACTGTCCAGAAGGTCCAATTACAGACTCCCCCACCCCAACCTTGGTAGCTTAAGTTTCCGTGATCACTGTGCGAGGCTGCCCAACACCCCCAGGGAGATTTAACTTTGCTAAAAGGTGACCAGAAACTCACCCAATTGAAGGAGAAGCTGGCAGTGTCCTGCTTCTCTGTTTCCATGTGTATATTGACAGGTTGCTTAAAAGGTAGCGAGCAGAGCGGAGCCCAGTCTGTTTAGGGTTATAAACGAATAGGTAACAACGGTAAAATGAGGCACACAATTTTTTTTAATTTAATGAAAACTGTGGGCCTGGACTGTCGTATCCGGCTGACAGAGACGCAGGTCCCCACTCCCCATTTTGCAGGTTTTCTCGGGCGGTCGTTCTCAGCCAGCAGTGATTTCACTTCCGTGGAATTTTGCAATGTCTGGAGAGATTTTTGGTCGTCACAGCCAAGGGGGAGGTGCCATGGGCAGCCGGTGGGTAGAGGCCGGGGACCCCGCCAAGCCTCCCACGGTGCCTGGGGCAGCCCCCACCGCAAGGGGTTGTCCAGTGCAAACGTCACTAGTGTCCAGGTTGCAAATCTCTGGCGAGAAGATGAAGTCGTTCAAAGGCCTGTGTGGCAAACCGAAGAGCTTAGTTCTAGTGTCTTCGTTGTGCTTTGTGTTCTGGGGGCCAGGCTAGCACAGGGTAAACGTTCAACCTTTACATACAGTGAAAAGTACTCCTCCTCCCAAAGTCGGTCATCCCCAGCCCCTCGGTGCCCCTTCCCGGGGGCCATTTCTGCCTCAGTTTCCCACGAATCCTCCCAGGAAACGAGTGTGGACGCTTGGGGCAGCACGCTCCACTCGAACGGCCCCTGGCTTTTTCTCAGTGAGCGGCCTAGCCTGGAGATGCTTCTCAGCCCTGGTTAACATGGGGCCGAGAATACACCGGACTGTGAACCGCACGGGGGAAGAAGTCTGTGTTCTACCCACTAAGCAGCACTATCTGGCGGGGACCCTCCCCTGTGCACGAGGGGGAGCTCATCTGTGGGTCGGGCCCAGCTCTGGGCTTATAAGTCCCGGGCCTGCATGTTTGTGACCTTGACAGGGAGGTAGGTCGCCCCAGATTAAAGAAACTTTTTTGGTGGGTCCCTTCCACTCCAGTACATCCCAAAAGTTGCAAAAGTCATTCTAAATTCTGGCGTAGGGGCCAGACTGCTGAGCAAGGTTGCCCCAACACCCGCCCCCGCCATGGGACAGGACTAAGTGTGGGACACACAAGGGATGCTTGCCTTGGAAGGGTCGCTGAGCCACCAGCCCAGGCCTGACTGGCATTGTTGCGGATGCCCGGAGACTAGAGCCAATTTGTCCCCATCTCTGATGCACAGCACCAGCTACCCAAGCTTGGAGGGTGGTCTGCCTCACGGAAAGGGACAGCAGCATGGGGGTCCCAGCAGCTGTCCCTCTGGGGAGTCCTGAGCCATTGCTGTCTCACTGCCATTGGGCAGTTAGAAGAGTAAACAGACGGAGGCCCAAGTGGAACACCGAACGCAGACCGAGTCCCCTGTGCAAGCCCCACGCCCTACATACGATGTCTTGCAACGTCCTGCTCCCAAGGTGGAGTAGAGGTCACGACTCTCCTGGGCGTGCAGGTGGAGAAGTGCAGAGCACACAGTCCACGTCCTCTGCCGAGGGCCCCACACGTGCAGGTGTCGGGGCCTGGCCAGGCCTGCCTGCGGCACTTGGGTCTCTGGCCGCTGCACGCTCTGACTCCCCAGATGGCCAGTGTGGGCTGCGGTCATCAAGGGAGCCTCTGTGTTGCAGCGCCTCCCCCCAGAGCTGTTTCCTTGGGCAGACAGGTGCTCAGGAAACAGGCCCCTTCCCCTTCATGAGGATTCACAGAGGCTTCCTTTCCGAACGCCTCTCCAGTGCCAGGAGCCAGGAGCCAGGCTCAGTCCAGGGGGACCCTGCTGATGGTGTTGCTGTTCCCTGCCGTCAGCTCTGGCTTCCACCCAGAGCCCAGCAGCTCTCAGGGGCCGGGCCTGGTCTCCCGGGCCAGCGCCCACCAGGACCCCGGGAGAAAACTGTTGCCTGTGAATCCAAGCAGCTCTTCTCCTGAGCCGCGCCCCCAGCCGGAGCCCAGCACAGTCGGGTCCCGCTCCCCCACCTCCGACCCGCAGGTTCCAGGGCTCATCACCTCCGCTGCGCTCCTTCTCCGACCTGCCACCCCTTCAGCAACGGGGTCCCACATCCCTGCATCTAGAAATAATCTGAAAACTTCTTTGGCTTTTCTGTTGCATTTACTGAGGGCCTGGGAGCCCTTTCTGCTCGCTTGTCCTTTAACATTTTTTCCTATGCGTGTTATTAACTTTTGTAAAGAAAATACTTGCTTTGACATTTACGAGAATCTCGGAGCTCCTGGCCAGCTCCGTCAGGGGAGCAGGGGACGCTGGATCTTGGGGTCATGAGTTCGAGTCCCACGCTGGGTGTAAAGATTATGTAACAGTAAAATCTTTAAAAAAGAAAGGAAGGAAAGAAGAAAGAAAAACAGAATCTTGCTGGTAATAAAATTCTGGATAAAATAGATTATGTGGATTTCTTTTCTTCTTTTTGTAACCGATACATTGTTTCTCTCCTTGATTCACCCGACGAAAACTCACGTGTGCTGCCCGCAGTGGAGCAGAATCAGCTGAAGGAAAACAGCACGAGCCTTATGACGAAGTTGCTCTCGCCAACATTAAAAATGGAGCTGGTTATATAATTTGGGGGTTGGGAAGAATACTTTAAAGATGAAATCAACAGCAAAATCTGTAGGGGAAAGAAAGCTAATAGATGTGCCTACATCAAAAGGAAAACTTCTCCCTATTCTAAAGCTCCAAAAATCCAATATCCAAACACCAGGAGACCCGGAGAGCTCAGAGGGAGACCTTCAAGCAAAGAGGGCGCCTCTCCAGCGGAGGGACCAAGACATCCAGGCTGGAAGGGTGTGCCGGCATCCAGCACGATGGAGAAAAAGCCGACCGGTCCGCCCTGGAACACAGCCTCTCTGCCTCCTCACCAGCCAGCTCTCGGGGACTCGAGAAAAGTCCCATCCGGAGTTTTCCAGAGCGGGGAAAACGGTCTCGAAGACCATGGTCGGAAATGCGCAGAATTCTCTCCCATAACTCCACGAGCAAGAGGCCAGCGGCGGCCTTCCAGTTCCCAGGAACACGGTTTCTGACCGAGAGCTCAGGTCTCGCACTCTCACTCCTGTGACTCGGGCGTGAAACGCCATGAAAGAGATAAGCCCAAGTCCAAGTGCAAGGTGGAGGGGGGGGTGGTGTCGCTTCTCTGAAGAGTGGGCAGATGTTCTGGGGAGACCGTGGGGAGCTGTCTGGGACTGGAGTGGGTCACAAGGGAGGCTCCAGGACAGCAGACACCTGGGCTCTGGCCTCAGGGTGCCCTAGCCACTGGGCCTACGGATAGCAGGTCCCGTGCACCCGGTGTGGACCCTGCACCACCCCCCGACCCACCACCCACTTACGGCCGCTTGAGCTAACACTGGCTCCTGTATATGACAGACGCTTTACCTGAGCTAACACTGGCTCCTGTACATGACGGACGCTTTACCAGAATCTTCTAGTTGACCCTCCAGCAGCCCTGCAAGATGAGCATCACCATCCCATTCGCAGGCGAGAGAAACAGAGCTTATGTCACTGCCATGACGTCACACAGGAACCGACAGCGCAGGACCCAGAGCAGGTCTGCATGCGCCCGGCCCCAGGCTCATGCCGTCCCACCTCCCCAGCCGCTCGGGCTGAGTTCCCAGAACACAGCCCTGGTGACACTCGTCCTGAGGGGCGAGGAAGGCAGTGTCGGACCGCGCACCCGTGAAGCTCTTGGCACCTGTCAAATTTGTAAACGTATCTGTCTTTTGGTGTTTAGTTTCCATATATATCCAAGTAACATGCGTTCAAGATTTAAAGAGGCAAACAGTGCTCCAAGGAAGCTGGATGGCCGCCAACCCTGCTCCGACCTCTCTGAGACACACACACACACACACACACACACACACGATCTGTGGCAGGGTGGGGGTGCCGCTCTAAGGGGGCTCCCGAGCCAGGCCTATCCCCACTGCCACCCGCTGTCCCCTGCTTCCCAGCCCTGCGTGTCCTGGAGGCCGTCCAGGACCGCTGGGCACATGGTCTCGGAGAATTCCCCGCACACACCCCGGCGCTCCGGGAGGCCGAGGGGGGCCTTGGCAGGGACAGAGCGGCAGAAGCCCAGGAGCAGCGCGCCCAGTGACTCAGCCACCTGTAATCTCTCTGTGGGGGAATTCATCCAAAGGGAAAAACATGGACCACATCCCTGGTGAAACATGATCTGTGGAAGTGCTCCGTTTCCACTGTCGTAACAATAGCCAAGAGACTCCTTTTACAAAAGAAAACGAAATGTCCCCAACCTGCGACCCTCTCCCTGCTGTGACTGCTTCGTCTTGGGGAGATCCCGAGTGCGGGTCCTTGGAGATGCCATCAGAGCATCACAGAGCAGAGCCGAGGCACCCCAGTTCCCTCCCGTGGGAATGGGGTCCCGTCCCCCATCTCACAGGGGGCCGTAAGGGAGAGGAGCTGATTTTTGTGACGATCCTGGCCCTGGGCCTGGACACAGGAGGTGTCCCCTCCCCACACCGCAGCCTCAGCATTGCCCACTCCCCTGGCTCCATCCACCCTCCGGCCCTCTCTGGGACACTCCCCCCACCATCCTGGTGGAGGCACTTTCCAGCCCATGTCCTCCACGGCCCCTCCAGCTCTGCCGGCCCAGGGCCCGGAGGGGGTCTCCTCACAGGGCCCACCACACAAGGTGTGCTCACACGTGCTCAGGAATGAGTCCTGCAGGCCCCAGTCAGGTCTCAGCCCTCCCTCTCTGGCCTACATCCTCTGCGAGGACCCCAGCACCGTGTGCCCCCACTCAGCTCCTCCCTCTCTGTGCTCCCCGATGCCCCCAGAGCTCCTGGGGTAAGAGTGGATGCTGGTCCACATGACGGTCCTTCACCAACCACTCCCCCCCCACCATGCGTCATGCTCTGCTTCTTGATGTGGGTGCTGGTTATATGGGTGTGTTTGGTTTATGAAAACCCATCATCCATACTCTTATGACACATAGGCATGTGTGTGGTCTGTGGATTTTACATTTTACTTAAAAGTTTACTTTAAAAAAAGTTACTTAAAAGCCTTTTTTTTTTTTTTTTTTTTATCCTAGGGTGATGAGAGGGAGACTTGAAGTGGAATGGGGTTGGGGATTATAGGTAGTCAGGGAGGACTTCTTGGAGGAGGCAACATTTGATCTGAGACCTGTTGGGTAAGAAGAAGCCAGTCTTGGAGGAAACTGAGAAAAGTGCCAAGCAGAGGTTCTAGCAAGTGCAAAGGCCCAGGAGGTGAGCAAAGGTTTGGGCTCTGAAGGGAGGCCCCGGCAGATGTAGGTGGATCCCAGCACAGAGTGTGAGGTTGGAGGACTCTAACAGGTCAGAGTGCAGGCACCAGATCAGACAGGGCCTATACCCAGGTGAGGAGTAAGGACCTTACTCTAAATGGGACAGGAGGTCGTGGAGGGTCTTGGTTGGGGGCATGCTGTGGTGTGACTTCCCCTCTTACTGCAGAGGAGAAAAAAGGACCTGGGCTTAAACACCCCAGAAGTCCTACATGAATGAATGAAGACAACAGGTACCCAGAGAGCTCTTAGGGTATGAGAACACAAGGGGACTTACAGACCATTTTACAGAGGAGGAAGCAGACACCAGAGAAGGCAAGTCACTTGCCCCAAACTGCACAGCACATTAATGGCTAGAGCACAGAGACTAAAACCCCAGCCACCTGATACACCATGACATCTCCCACCAGAAGAAGAAATCCCCCTAATTTTGCAAACTTTCTATCAGATTCCTAGTTCAATCAGCGTCCGGCCCAGACTGGAGCTGGGTAATCAGGTTCATTTCCCCCTTTCTGAGAACTGGGCGGGGAATCCCACGTCTTGCTGATTCTCCTCCTGGGCAAGGGAGGCAGAGGCCTGGGAGCAGGTCTGGTTGTGGGGACAGAAGACAGAGGGAAAATCTGGCCTCTGGGGACCGCCTCCCAGCTCCTGGTGGCACACGGTGCCATTGTTCCTGATGAGGGCAGGAAAGAAGGCCAGAGCTAAGGCCCGTGGGGGACTGTCTTCCCGAGAGGAACCTGGGAACGAAGGCAAGAAGGAGGGGGGGGGGGGCGAGGGGCAGCGCATGAGGAGGGGGGGAGGACGGAGGGGGGGGAGGGAGAGAGGAAGGGAAGGAGGAGCAAGGGCCCACAGCGGCGGGGCTAAGACCTTTCCCCCATTCGCTGGGCTACTTCTCCCATGACCCTGGCCAGGGGTTATCTTTCTCCTCCCTTACAGACAGGCAAGGGTCATGGGTCAGCCCCAGGACACATGGCTGGCTAGTGACATAAAGGGGACTGTGGTCTTCTCCTCTCCCCGGGGCCCTCCCGTCCTTCAGCCCAGACACCTCACAGTCCTGGAACTTCCTGCTCAGTTACTAATCTTCTGTCTTCTTTCCCTGTTCTGTTCTGTTTGCTGCTCGTTCCCTGTACCAGCTCATCTCCTGTCTGTCTGCACCCCCAGCAAGACCCCAATCCTACGTCCCAGCACAAGGGGGGCTCCCCAGGGCAGCGGCCCCCCTAGTGTTCAGCAGAGTGCCTACCACACACACGGTGTGCACTGTCCTGGGACGTGAGGAAGCGGGTCGCGGAGGGAAGGCGTTTCTGAGGGGTGGCATTGGGGTCCACGCCAGCGCTGAGGAGTCCGCCAGGCCACAGGAAGATCTGCGACAGGAGAGCCACTCAGGCCACTTAGGCTCCCCTAGGTCAGAGGCCAGGGCGGCGCACACGGACGCTGCCCGGGCGCCTTCACAAATACCATGCCTTAAGATTCCAGCCCCGACCTCCACGGTCTGGGGTTCGTTTCTGGATTTGCTTTGAAGCCCCCGCTGTGGGTCTGTCTCTGCCACGGGGCCAAAGCAGGAAATGTAACTTCCTTCCAGTTTGGAGAGGAAGTCACCGGAGTGCGTCAAGCCGAGTCTTGTGAGCAGCGCAAAGCCGCCTCCTCCGGGAAGACTTCCCGGCTTTCCTGGTCTGGGGCCCCCTACTCTGAGTACGCTCAGCAGGGCGCGTCCCCCCCCACCGTCGGCTCCTGCTCCCCGGGCTGCCCTAGTCACCTCTCGGTGTCCAGGCCCCGTGCGGCAGCCCTGCCGGCCTTGGGAACGAATGAGGGCCCGGATACGTTAACAGACCAAAACGGGGTTGGGGCGAGCGGGGCCCACGGCTGCCGCGCGGGGGAAGCACCTTCTTCAGGCGAGGGGGGTCCGAGGGCGCGGGGCGGGGGGCGGAAGGTCCGGCTTGCGCAGCTGGACGCGGAGCACCCTCGTGACGGTTCCCCTGCCCCGGGGCCTCCGTCACGAGGAATCGCAGAAGGGCGGCCCTAGAGACAAGGCCCGGAGGCCCTGGGGCGGGGCTCGCCTGCGGCCGACCAGTCCCCTCTCCCACGTGCCGCCGCGCGGCGCCGCAAGCCCGCCTCTCCCCGCCCGGGAGCGGCCAGAGGGGGCGCGGACCCCAGAATGGGGGCGGAGCGAAGCGCGGAGGGGGCGGGGCGGCCGAAGGGGGCGGGGCGGAGTGGACGGAGCGGGAGGAGCGCGGAGGGGGCGGAGTGGACGGAGCGGGAGGAGAGCGGAGGGGGCGGAGTGGACGGAGCGGGAGGAGCTAGCCCCGGAGCAGGCGGGGCGGGTGCCGCGGCTGGGGTCCGCGCCGTCGAGGCTGGCTCCCGCACCACGGCCGCGCGCGGCGGGCTCGGGGACCGAGGGCTGCAGAGCTCTCGCATGAACGGCCCGCGGGTGGCGAGGCGGGCACGACGCGGGCGCCACGTGCTGTGCCCGGGCTCCCCCTCCACCGTCCGGGCCAAGCGCACCGCGGGGCGGGTCCCCGCGCCGCTCCAGCCGCGCTACCCGGAAGCCTCGCGGCCGTCGCCGGGCGGGAGGAGCGGACGCGGCCCGTCCACACTGGGAGCGTGGTGCGCGACCGCAGCTGAGCCTAAAGGGTGCGGCGCGGGGGGTCGCGGATGCTCACACAGTCTCCACGCCCGACGGTCCAGTCTTTGAGGGTTGCCGGCCGCCCCGACAGCGTGGGGAGCGGGGCGCGGTGGCGGACGCCTGTGCCCGCTGCGCTTCACTCCGCCCTTTGCCGTCCGAGGGTATCCGCCACGGGCCACGCTGGACACCTGCCGCTGCTGCCCCTGCCCGGCCTGTGTGCCGCTGCGCTCAGCCCTGCTGAGAGCCTGGCGAGGCCCCCGCGCTCTGGGGGTGCTGACCGAGCCAACCGCGGAGCCAGCTCTGTCTGCCTCGCCCACTCCAACAGCCGCCCCAGCTTGCTCCTTGCCTCGTGCAGTGCCCGGAATTCGGCGAGGGCGAAGAGCCGAGCGGCCCCAGCAGCTGCATGGCCAGCCAGGCCTGAACCCCGGGAAGTGGGATTCTCAGTGAGGACAGCTCCCTCCATGTCAGTACTGGGAGCGATGGGGCAGAGTGGGTCTCTTGCAGGGGTCCGGGTGGGGGTTGATGACGTCAAGAAGCAGTGTCTGGCGTCTGGCCGGTGTTCACCGCTCCAGGGGGGCCATGGAGGTTCCTTAAGCTGAGAGCGCCCCACCAGCATTCTGGGCCACCCAGGGTGATGGATTCCTTCCCGCCCAGCCTCAGTGTCCTGTCCTACCTGAACGCTGGGGATCCTACCAGGTCCAGGGCTTGGATGTCCTGCGGCACTATGCCCACCCCAGCCTGCCAACTGTATGAGGTCCACTCCTCACCCTCTAAGGACTTACTCCGACTCCCACTTAGGTGTCACCTTTGTGCTTGGAAGGAAGCTGTAAGCATCTGTGAAGTCCTTGGGGGAGAAGCAGAAGGCAGGAAGGTAGCCCTCCGTTGCTGGGGACTTCTGAGCTCTCATCCAGGAGGCCTGCCTGCCTCCGGTCTTCTCTAGATTCTGGGGCTTCTCTGACTAATCAGGGGCTACAGGGAGCAACCTGAAGGCCTGAGGTGTGCATGAAGGAGTGGGGGTGCTGGAGGGGTGCATCACTGGCCTGGGTGGCCACAGAGGGTGCACCTGCCACCCAGGTGGGAGCAGGGGGAGCAGATTTTGATCCCTGATTATGACAGACCTTTCCCATTTTTGAGCACCTTAGCATCATGAGGTAGTAAGCTCCCTGTCCTTGGAGGTATCCCAGTAGATGCCAGTTGGTCACAAAGAATGAGGGAGACAGACGGATGCATCCCACAGGGGTGTGGAGGTGCTAGGTGATTTCTGCACTCCCGTGAGCCTGGACTGGGGGGGGCATATCTTCAGTATGCATGTCATGTGGCTGGAAGTACCTTCTCCCCTAGCTCCCACGTGCGCCCCAGAAGCTAAATCAAAAGGCACGTGATTGAAATGCCTTCCCTGGTCGACGGCAGTTGATGCTCGTGCTAACGCCGAGCCACGGTAAAACATTACCAGCAGCAGGGCTGCAGAGGAGGGGTCAGAGTCAGAGCCAGACTCGTATCCATGCAACCATCTGCACCTGAATTTCATGGCTGACGGTTCTCGGGAGGAAGACTTGAGCTTGAATGTAAAGGAAGAACCCATTTGCCACACGTGGTGTCCAGGCCAGGAGTCCAGGTGGGACCTTGGGTCGACCTGAATGTCACCAGGTGTGTTATCCCAGGGCCAGTGCTGCGCCCGAGGGAAGGCAGGCCCCAGCGGATCCTGGTATGAACAGCACAACGACTCTTTTTTTTTTTTTTCTTTAAAGATTTTATTTATTTATTTGACAGACAGAGATCACAAGTAGGCAGAGAGGCAGGCAGAGAGTGAGAGAGAGGAGGAAGCAGGCTCCCCGCGGAGCAGAGAGCCCAATGTGGGGCTCGATCCCAGGACCCTGGGATCATGACCTGAGCCGAAGGCAGAGGCTTTAACCCACTGAGCCACCCAGGTGCCCCAACACAATGCCTCTTCTTTGAAGCTCGGCCATCGGCCATCGGGAAGAATCTTAGTGTCTTGGAGGGCGTGTGCGCTTACAAAGAAGATACGTGTTTGGAAAGTAGAGAACCACAGTGCCTTCATCGGTAGCACCAAATTGTGATTATTTTTCTTGGTGTTCATTTTAAAAGCCGCGTGAAGCTCCTTTCTCACTCATGCGCAGGGGATTGTGTTTTGTGGGAGCAACAGCAGGGAGAAGGACCCCTGCTGTTGTTCCTACCTGTCTTCTGGCCACCCAGGCCCCAGCCGTCCGAAGCGCTGGCCCTAGGAACCAGCAGTGCGACACAGGGTGCTCTCCCGAGAGACCATGAGATGGTCCGTGAGCCGTGAGCACTCTGAATCAGACATAATAGCTTCTTACATGGTCATTTCTTGAAAGACTTTTATTTATTTCAGAGAAACAGAGCCAGGGAGCATAAATGGGAGGAATGAGAGAGGGACTGAGAAGCAGACTCCCCCATGAGCAGGGAACTCGACGTGGGGCTCGATCCCAGGACCCTGAGATGACCTGAGACAAAGGCAGATGCCGAAATGACTGAGCCACCCAGGCGGCCTGTTCTCAAATTATCCTTTCAGAGCGCCTGGGTGGCTCAATGGGTTAAACCTCTGCCTTCAGCTCAGATCATGATCTGAGGGTTTTGAGATCGAGCCCCGCATCGGGCTCTCTGCTCAGCAGGGGGCCTGCTTCCCACCCCCGTCAACTTGTGATCTCTCTGTCAAATCAAATATTAAAAATCATCCTATTTCTTTTTCCTTGAAGATTTTATTTATTCATTTGAGAAAGAGTCAGAGAGAAAGCATGAGCAGGGGGGCGGGGCAGAGGGAGAGGGAGGAGCAGACTCCCGGCTAAGCAGGGAGCCCAACATGGGGCTCCATTCCAGGACCCCAGGATCACGACCTGAGCAGAAGGCAGACAGACACTCAACCGACTGAGCCATCCAGGTGCCCCTAATATCATCTTGTTTACAGACTATTGTAGAAAGTTACACTAATCAGTCCGTATGTACCGCATCATGGACACCAGCCAAGGTGTGGGAGGCAGAGACATTCAGCCTGGAGTCCGCTTGGTCAGAAGACCCTGGTCTGCCTTGCTGTGTGACCCTGAGTGAGTCACGTTGCCGATCTGAGCTCCGGTTTCTTCCCCCATAAAATGAGGGTGTCCGTGCGTGATTCAGGGATTCATTTCTACACCTCTGTGTTCTTTTCTCAGTGCTCTTCCCATGCAAACTGTTTTCAGGGTCACTTCTTGCCACAAAGTGGAGATCCTATAAGCATCATAGTTCCTTTGACTCTTCGTTCTTGTGAATTGTTTCCTTGATGGAGGTCAGGGCGCTTCTCACTGGCTCTTACCATCGAAGCGTGCTCACCCAGAGGAGGACTGTGGCTCTCAAGGAGGTGTTGGCAGTCACGGCCCGAGCCCAGCTTGGAGCCGGCCCTCGTGAGGCTTCACTGGGGACTGCCCTGAGTGTGGGAACAAGACCCAGGTGTGGCCTCGAGGGACAGCCTGGTCCTGCCCCTGGAGCGGAGGGGACGGTGAGGAGGGAGGCGTGGGTCCACGGCTCCCACGCACCCTGAGAAGTGAACCGTCAGCAGCTGTGGACAAGAGGGCCACGAGCCGATCCACGCACCGAAGTGCAGCGTAGCCTCCATCTCCCTCACCTGCAAGCCGACCCAGCTGTCCACCTGCTACTGCTTTCACTGTCTGCGCGGGCCAGCTCACACCCAGCACACGTTTGCTGCAGGCTGGCTGTGCATCCGGCCCTGTGCGTTGGCCGAGGGGCGGGGCAAGGACAGGCACGCGCACACGCACGCACATGCGCACATATACACATGCGTCCATGCGTACACACGTGGACGCACATACAGACACACGTGCACGTATGCACACACACACGTACGCACATATGTACGCTCACACACGTGTTTATGCCCAGCGGCTGTGACTGGCTTTGAAAACCACCTCACAGTCTCCCTCTATTCTGTTTGCATGGACTCCCCTGAGGGTGCAGACAGCCCTCAGGCTGAGAGGGTGGGGACTAGGAGATCCAAGCCGGGGACAGGGATGTAGGCACTGCTAGCGGCAGAGGAAGGCGCCCAGGGGCAGGAAGGCATCGTGAAGGGGACAGCAGCTCACGGCGGAACAATACGAAGTAATAATTCTCCAGCAAGATGTTTGGAAACGTTCAGCTTCTATTCACAAAATGGAAGAGCCTCAAATTACATAATGCTAAAGCCGACAGAGTTATGGGGGCCGGTGGCAGGGGTTTGACACAGCTCTCGGGAAGCGGGAGCTCAGCGGACAGAAAACCTCAGCGATGCCAACGATGCCATTAACAAGCTCCATCGATGGGGTAAGTTCAAAGCCCCGCAGCCGACAGAGAAAGGACATTCACGTGTTCGGGGAAGTGACTTCGTAAAGATGGACCGTGAGCGGCCGCGGAACCATCTACGGCAGGAGGAGGGCCGTCCGGCCAGGCAGACCTCCAGCCTCCGATCACAATCCGCTAACAACGTAACAAAATCCTGCACGCTGCAGGAAAAGCTTATAAGTGATGCCAAGAAATAAAGCACAATGGAAATTAGGACACATTCAAAACCAAACAGTGAGGGCGCCTGGGTGGCTCAGTGGGTTGAGCCGCTGCCTTCGGCTCAGGTCATGATCTGAGTCCTGGGATCGAGTCCCGCATCGGGCTCTCTGCTTAGCGGAGAGCCTGCTTCCCTCTCTCTCTCTCTGCCTGCCTTTCCATCTACTTGTGATTTCTCTCTTT
>NC_081569.1:696366-698992 GCF_022355385.1 Mustela nigripes
GCTGCCTTCGGCTCAGGTCATGATCTGAGTCCTGGGATCGAGTCCCGCATCGGGCTCTCTGCTTAGCGGAGAGCCTGCTTCCCTCTCTCTCTCTCTGCCTGCCTTTCCATCTACTTGTGATTTCTCTCTGTCAAATAAATAAATAAAATCTTAAAAAACAAACAAACAAACAGTGAGATCGCTGACGGCGAGAACAGGTCCTCCGTGTGTGCGGTGTGTCAGACCTGCTCCAGACGCTTCTTACCTCCCCACCCCGTTTCCCAGGGGAGGAAAACGAGGCACGGCGTGGTGACAAAACCGCAGGGTTCCAGGGCGGCGGAGCGGCGGAGCGGCGGAGCGGCGGAGCGGGAGCCAGAGCCAGCCTGGAGGTCCAGTCCAGAGCTTCGTGTCCAAACCCACCGGAGCAGCTGACGCCCTCTCAGCTCCAGCTCTTGGAAGGAAGTGGCTCGTGGCCGGTCCTTCACGTGGACGGGTGAGCACGAGGCAGGCGCCCCGTCAGGCACCTCATTCCGACTCAGGAGCCTCACCCCACCCTCCCCTGCCGCTTCTGAGTCGGAGCTCGGTCTGGACGTCCTGCCCCACACTAGGCCCTGCCTAGCCTTTTCCGCCTCTCCTCCCTGGCTCCCTAGGGGCTCCTGACCCCCTTCCGGGCCCCAGCCTTCCCTGCTGAAACCCCAGCCCACATCAAGGCCCAACTCAAAGGGCCCATTCTGGAGCCCTCCCACCCACGAGGGGTGCCCCGGGGCCATGAACTGCAAAACTGACCTTGCTGTCCCTCTGGGTCCCTGTGCCTGGCCCTGAAGGGCTCTGCGTTCAGCTGGGAGTGAAACTTCCCTACAGCCTTGAGTTTTATCTTCAAAATTCATCCAGTTTGCAGTCGGCTCCATGTTGATTTTATAGAAATCCTCACATGACAGAACAGACTTAGAAAATGCTCCGAGCAGCCTCCGGGCAGCGCGGCGGCAAAGCGGGCACTCGCGTAGGCTCCCCCGCCGGCCTCCTCTAGACCCAGACCTCGCGCTGACCCGCTCCTGCTGTTCCCTCTGCCTGGGGGGCCGGCCCCGCGAGATAGGGTCTGCCTGTGCGCCCACAGGGCCTGTGGCGCTCGCCGTCCTGGCTCTCCGGCCCCTGGGCTCTCCGCCTCCTGGTCTGAACCCCCTTTCCCTTGCTTGCCTCCCCCCTGTCAGCGCATCGTCAGGGTCACGGGCAGCGGGCTGGGCCTGACTGACAAACGGCACGCACGTCCCCGCTCTGTGCACTGATAAGTCACGCACTCCAGCCACCCCTTGGTTTGGCTTTCCCCTGCTTCCTGGAGGCCTGCAGGGCACCTGCCACAGGGTGCCCATAGTTTAGTCCCTTGTGGCCTGACCCCCTCCTTGGGCCGAGCAGGAGCCTCCTCCCGCAGCAGCCGGGGACAGGCTTCCTTGATCTGCTTGTCGCGCCGGGAAGGGTGTGGAGACTCGGCTGAACAGCACATGAGCACGGCCCCGGCCCTGACCTTTCCACCAGATGCTTCTCGGCTCTCAAGTCACTGGTTAAAATGCCAAGTAAACAGAGATCTGTGAAGCCACTTTCAGCTGCCTGGGGGTGGATGGGCTCCTTTCCGAATTGTGCCAAGAATGAATAACCCCCTAGCCACCACACTGGGCGGATGTGGGGCAGGGGGCGCTGCCCCTGCGGGGGTCCAGCTGCCTCCATGAGTAATCCCAGCGGTTGCTCCGAGACACCCCAGGGAGACGGCCAGCTAGAAACGAAGACAGGGCAGCAGTTCGGTCAGCAAGACCCAGGTTCATAACTCGAGGAACAGGGGAGAGGCAGCCTCCCAGGTTCTAGCCAAGCCACAGCCTTAGAAATGGGGAGACTGGTCCCAAGACGTTTCCCAGGACAGAAACCCATGGCATGGCCTCTCTCCCTCAGTCTGACGAGGTCCCAGGAGGAAGGCAAGCCGGCCCATTCGGTTTGCCTGGGGCTGGTTTTCTGGCACCTGGGACCCGCCATGCTACACGTGTGCAAACCCAGGTGTGGGTCACCCTGCCCCACCCCGGGTTACCGTTTCTCTCTCTTCCCTGTCTCTAAGGTCTCCCAGGCAAGTTCTAGGGGGTCAATGAAATAGGCAGACATAGCTGAGGCCCAGCCTGTCCCCTGGACCCTCTGGGCCCTGGCGGGTGGGGGGTGGGGGGAGCTGGAACTGCTCGAGGCTCTGACATTGCCCAGGCCCTGCCCTGCCAGGTGCCCGAGCCCCAGATCTCTGGTGCGGCAGGTCTCCCACAGACTCACTCTCTTGTACGAAAGACAATTTAAAAGCTCTTTCAGAACAGCTGAACCTCAGTCTCCATCAACATTTCTTCTGATAAATGCCGAGATCCACAAAGTGGGTGTTTGGGGACAGTTTAGCTACAGGGTGGCTTGTCTTTCTGTTACTTTGCAGTTTAGGGAGACCCACACAGCTCTGTCCCTGACTCTCTGTGTCACCTCGAGCAAATCTGCACACCTTTTAAAAAAAGTTATTTTAAAAATGTTAAGTGCCGTGAGTTCCTGTACAGTGTCGTGTTCACTTCACGAGGGCAATACAGTGACACGACACGTCCAAGTGTGACTCAGCGCTCACCAGGCCCATGCCTCGCGC
>NC_081569.1:699092-706204 GCF_022355385.1 Mustela nigripes
GGGGGACAGAGATGCTCATCTCTACCACACTGAGCTGCTCTGTGGAGTAAGGGAGAGACACCCGCCCTGCACACAGAAGGCCCTCAGCTGGGGTTTGGGGAAGCCGGCCAGGGTTCAGTGCAGACACAGGGACTCCCCAGGGAAGAAACTTGAGATTTCTGCCTCCTGGGCCCCAGCAGCCCACAGCTCAGCTCTGCTGTTAAATATTTGTATTTCTTTTCCAAGATTGCTTTGGCTCCTTGGGGAGAAGAGGGAACCCCAGTACATTGGTACTGGGAATGCAAAGGGGCGCAGCCACTGGGGGAAGGTTCCTCGAAAAGCGAAAACTAGAGCTACCCTACAATCGGGCAAATCCCCAGGCCCAGGGGCGGGTTTTGTTCAGCGGGCTTGGTGTTGGCATTAAAAACACTCGGCGCTCCCGGAAGCCTGGAGGGCTCGGTGGGTTGAGGGCTGGACTCTTGATTTCTGTTCAGGTCCAAATCCCGGTCCTGGGGTCTGGCTGGGGGCGCAGAGGGGAGTCCGCGGGCCTCCGCCTCCTACTGCCCCTCCTCCTCGCATATGCGCACGGACGCTCCCTGGCTAACAAAAATCTTGTTTTAAAAAGAACAACAACTTACTTGCCAACATTTAAAAATCAGGAGTTTTTAGTTAAAACCAGGTTTCTGATTCCTTTCTAAACACCGTCGGAAGAGCCGCTGGGGCTGGCCGGCGGGTCCCTGGATCCGGCCTCCCCGCGTCCGCGCCCCGGAGCCTCGTGCGCCCGCCGCGCAGACCCGGTTCGACTCTCCCGAAAATGCAGCCCGGGCTCAGGGAGGGGCTCGGTCCCGGCGAGGGACTCGCGAGCCGCGCGCGCCCTGCGGAGGGGAGGTGCCGGCCGGCGGCGCCGTCCGTCAGGGCCCGTGAGCGGCGCCTCGGCCACTCTGCGCCCCAGGCCCCTCTGGGCACAACGTCGTCCTTCCCGACGCCCGCGCGGCCACACAGCGCGCAGGCCGGCGCCGGGTCGTGGGCACCGAGGCGGGGCGCGAGAGCAAGGGCCGAGGGCGGCGTCCCCGGGTCGCGACGGCGCGGAGCCGGCACCGGTGCGCGGAGGCCCAGCCCCGCGGCGGTGAGCCGGAGGCCGCGGCCAGGCCCGTATCCCGGCAGGATGACCGAGCTTCCGGCCCCGGGGACACCTGGCGGCCGGACACCCCGCGGCCGTCCCGCCGACCGCTCCCCAGCCCTGCGGCCCGCCCGTCGCAGAGCCGGCTCCGGAGCAGGGCGACGGCGGGGGATGGCGCGGAAGAGAACAAAGAGGCTCTGCCGGGCTCACAATGGCACCATTGTGAGCGCTCGGGGCTCCCAGTTCCCCTTCTGTCCCCAACCTGCGCCGGCGCCCGGAGGGCCCGGTGGGAGGACGTGGGAGCCCTCCCGGAGCTCTGCCAGCGCTGCCCGGAAGGTCAGAGGGGAGGCACCGCCATCAGGACCCTGATGGGGGGGGGTAGTTCTCCCAGGGATGCAGATGAAGAATCGGGCGCCCGGGGCGGGAGAGACGCTTCCTGACGTCACAGACCAAACTGGGGGGTGGTTCGGGAAGCCGGCGGCCCCTGGCTCCAGGCCCTACCTCCCCCGGGGTTTAGAGACTCAGACTTTAGACATTTGACCTTTTGTCAGAATGAGGTTGTATGTTGTCACTAACCATACTGACGAGATATAAAAAAGTAAACGTTTATCTTAAATATTTAGAATATATCTAAACTCCTATTCTGTTTTGGCATCCCCCCCTTCTTTTTAAAACAATAGCTTAGGGGCGCCTGGGTGACTCAGTGGGTTAAAGCCTCTGCCTTTGGCTCTGGTCATGATCTCAGGGTGCTGGGACCGAGCCCCGCATAGGGCTCTCTGCTCATTCGGGAGCCTGCTTCCTCCTGCCTTTCTGCCTGCTTGTGACCTCTCTCCCTCTCCCTCTCTCTCTCTGTGAAATAAATTTTTAAAAAAATATTTAAAAAATAGCTTATTGAGATATAATTTACATACTATAAAATTCACGTTTTTTTTTTTTTTTTTCCCTTAGAGGGACAGAGAGAGGGGACGGTCAAAGGGAAAGAGAGAGAGAGAGAGAACCCCATCGGCCCCAGACCCAGCGCAGAGCAGACCCTGGGCTCCATCTCGCCATCCTGAGACCCTGATCTGAGCTGAAATCAAGAGTCAGATGCCCCATGGGCTGAGCCACCCTGGAGGCCCTATAAGATTCATTTTTTAAACTGCACAGTTCAGTGAGTTTTTCATGTATGGATGTAGAATTAAGACCATGCAATTTAGAACATTTTGTCATCCACCCCCCCACCCCCGCCACAGCCATTAACCTGCCTCCACTGTGTCTCATCTCCACGGATCTGCCTCTTCTGGACAATTCTCATGAATGGAATCCTACAATACCTGCTCTTTTTGGTTCACTTCTATCCCTGAGCATAATGTCCTCAGGAACATCTCCGCTGCCGCCTGAGCCGTCTTGCACTTCTGGCCGAAAGCTGTATGGGGCTCCCGGTAGACGGTGAGATTATTGCTCACTGGATGGCAGACGTGTGGCGGTTTCCACGTCGTGGCTGTCGGGGACAGCGCTGCTGTGAGCGCGGGGTACGGGTCTTGTGGGGCTGTGTTTCCACTTCTCATTTCTCGTGGGTCCGTGCTAGGTGGTGGCCCTGCCGGGCTGGAGGGTAGCTCTGGGTGCGAGCTTCGGAGGACCTGCCTGCCCTTTTCGAGGCCGTGCCTCCATGCCGGCTGAGAGCCTAGGAGGGTTGTGGTTCCTCTTCCTCCTCACCTGTGCTCTTGTCCACCTGTCGGCTTCCTGACAGCCTTGGGTGAACTTGGCAGCGGGGTGTGGCCTCTGCTGAACCGCCCGGCCACCTCACCCCATCCCCACGATGCCCAGCGCTGGCCGGGGCTACTCCTTCCCTACATCAAGCCCGTGTCCTGGAGATGAAAGAGATCCCTGGTGGGAGCACGCGGCAGGATTCTCCTCACTTAAACCAGGCCTCTCCTGCCAGACCCACAGGCTAGTGAGGAAGTCCAGCGCTCTGCGGGCCAGACAGAAGTCATGCATACAGGCTTCTCCGGGGTCCGGGAGGCGGTTTGCGAACAGCAAGGCTATATGGGTTCCCAGTGGGCATCCGGACCCAGCTGGTCTCAGACCAATGCCCGTGCGCTGACTTCCTGCACACTTGGCCGAGAAACAGCGCTGAGGCAGAAGGGAGTGTACTTGACCGTGTGTGTGCAAAGAAGAGCTCGCTCACCATCTGGGAAGCAGCAGCGCCTTCCTGGGGAAGGGGCCTCCTGACCAGGCTCTTCCGGGATGCAGCTGGCAAAGGAGAGTGGGGAGTGAGACACTGGGCCCGGGAGAAGGACACTGGCCTCCTGGAGGCCTGCGGATGCAAGGGTCCTCTCTTCCCAGCTCAGTGTGGCTGGAGCAGCAGGGTTGGGACTGGGTGGGGGGAGTCGGGAATCAAGGCCCAGAGGTGAAGCAAGACTCCTCAACGCCAGGCAGGTCTGCTGACGGTCCGACCTCGGACTTCATCCCGGCAGTGGACAAGCCTGGAGAGTTTTAGGGGAAATATCTGAGAGATGGCGCTGGCTTCAGAGGTCTCCCCAGATCATTGAGGAGTCTGGTACCCAGAGGGCAGAGGGAAGGGCACCGGGCTGGTTCTTAGCTCAGCCATCTCCGTGGTGACTCTGGAAGATGCTACAGGTCCCTTGGAATGAAAAATCCCTGCGAGAGATTTCAAGTGTCTTTGTGTCTCAGGCCGCTGCCTTTGTCCCCACGCCTCAGAACAAAGAAAGTGAATGGAGAGCGGGAGGGGCAGGAGACGTGGGGGTCAGGTGGTGTGAGGCAGAGGGGCCTGTGCAGCCTTAGCCCCGCATCCTCCATCCGTCCACCCTCCCCTGCAGGCCTCCCAGGACCAGCACCTACTGGCAGTCAGGTCATGTTTCTTGGGAAGAATCCTCGTCGTACTTGGGGAGAGTCTACGGAGACCAGGGCTTTCATCCAGGGGCCTGGGTGGGCACTGGGTCATGAGCTCCTTAGGGCCTCCCGAAGCCCGCCCTCACTCCCCCTACCCTCCTATTTTGCAGCTGAAGAAATAGAGGCCCGCATTAGGGACGTGGTCTGCACAAAGGCTAAAAATTGCAGAACGGCCTCAAAAAATTAAACTTAGAATTACCCAAGGACACGGAAATTCCATTTTGGGAAGTATGTCCAAAGGAGGAAGGCAGGGGTTCAAACGGATATTTGCACACCAACATTCAGGGAGAAGGTGAAGCAAGGCAGATGCCCTTTGACAGACGAAGAGATAAACCTGAGGAGGCACAGACGCGCACCAGAATACGGCTCAGCCTTGAACGGGAAGGCCTTTCCGACACCTGCTAGAGTGGTACCTTGAAGATAATAGGCTTGGTGAAATACGCCATCACAAAAAGAAAAGGACTGGATAATTCTACTAGGGTGAGGCTCCGGGAGGGGTCAAATCGTGGGACCCAGGGTCCGCGGGAGGTGCACGGGGAACTAGAGTCTAATGGGGCCAGAGTGTCAGTTTGGGACAATGAAAGAGTTCTGGAGATGGATGATGGTGACCCGACAACATGAAGGCACTTACTACCCCAGAGCCCCGGGGTTCACAAAGGTTGAAAAAGGGAATTTTACGTCATGAGTTATTCCACCACCATTCTGAAAAAGAGAAACACACACGCACACGCACACACACACACGTGCACACGCACACACACACGCACACACACTTCTAAAGGAGCAAGCATCCAGATATCTTTGGTCTGCAGTGGTTCCTTCTGAGTAACAGGCTCTGTGGAGTTGTATCATTTTGGTCCTGGTACCCCAGGAATTGGTTTGGTTTAAATGGCTTAAAATCGGAGGTACCATGAGCCCCACGATCAGCTTTCCTCCTTCGCCTGGACAGCTAGAAAGGTGTGGACCACATTGGCAATTCTCCTACACAGGAGAGGAACTCAGGACTTCTGGGTTCTCATCTCTGTCAGCCTAATTGTAAGGCAACCTATGAACGTGGAAAACGGGTCATGGTCTCATTCACCAGTCCTACCTCTGTTTTACTTTCTTTTTTCTTATCTATTTTTTTAAATTTATTTTTTATTTTTTAAAAGATTTTATTTACTTGTCAGAGAGAGCACAAGCAGAGGAACAGCAGGCAGAGGGAGATGTAGGCTCCCTGCTGAACAAGGAGCCCCACGCGGGACCCGATACCAGGACGCTAGGATCAAGACACGAGCAGAGGGCAGACGCCCAGTCCACTGAATGACCCAGGCATCCCTCATCTATTTTTTTTTAAATAACCTTTAAAAAAAAAACGGTTTTGGAAGGATTAAATGCATTTTAGGAAGCTAGAGAATAAAGGCAAACAAAAATTCGAAAAGTAAAACTTGGGATTCCTAGCCCCAAGTGTCACCATTAATAACTTACTAGGTGGCCTTCTTTTTCCTGAGAGGAGAGATTACATTTTGCTTGCAGTCCCCTTCTTCCAATCAGTCCCCTCCACTTTCTCCTAGAGTGAATTTTCAGCTCACCGGATAGTCCAACTATGTTCATTTCCCCCCGTTGATCCCCAAATCTGCTGGACAGCTCCTTACCCAGAACAGCGTCCAATCCAGGGTCGCCCATCCCATCTGCCTGGTATGGCCCCTGGGCCTCTTCATGGAGCAGAAGTCCTTTCTGGAAACACAGTTCTCATTGAAGACCCTGGGCCCGTTGTCCTGCAGAGTCCCCACCCCCCAGGGACGTTGGGTGGCTCAGTTGGTTAAGGACCCAGCTTCTGCTCAGGTCATGGTCCCTCTGTCCTGGGAACGATTCCCCTATTGGGAGAACCCGCTTCCCCCCTCCGCCTGCCGCTTGCTCTGCTTGTGCTCTCTCTCTCTTTCTCTCTCATTCTGACAAGTAAAATTAAAGAAATCTTTAAAAATAAGTAAAACCTTAAAAAAACACAAAAGCATTTCCACCTTCTGATTTTGTGTTACTGCGTCGGAGTGGCGTCACCCGGCTGGTTGCTTCCTGAGAGCGGGAGTCACTCGGGGCCGGCAGATAACACACAGGACACTTCTGGGTAGAATAAACAAAGGCTACTGGTCCCGCGACCTTCACACCGCATCACTGCTAAAGACACACTCCCCTGTTGAGGATTAGTTAGGAAAGCCACTAGCAAAACTCAGATGACTTTCCCAGGGTGGTGACCACCCGTCTGTGCATTCTTCCATCCCACCGCCCATCCTGCGCGTGTGAGGCATGTGGATCCGGTCACTCTGATCCGTGTGGATGTCCAGTTCCCCACCAACTATTAGCCGAATGGTTTAATTACAGTTTGATAACCCTTGTTTCTAAGGGTTTGCGAAATTATGCTTTTTCTGATCCTACACGTTTGTGGGATTTTTCCTTCCCATGAAGCAGAGGACTCCTTCCTTCATCGAGGGGAACTAGGTGGTGATAATTACAGTTCCTGCTAGAAAAGCAAAACAAGTCTTTGCTTTTTCAGTTTCAGGGGGAGAGCCTTGAAGTAGTGTCCCTTCCCACACTGAGTCTAGGAGATAAAGGTCCTCACCCCTTTAGATCTGTGGGAGAGGCAACACTATAGGGTATTTTCAGTTAATTTCCGAGACTGCTTCGTTTTTCCATTACCGCCTACTGTGTGAAGAATATGCCGTGCTTTGGTTGCAAAATCCCCTAAAACCTCAGAAAAGTTCCAGAAAATCAAGGACACACGGGCCCGCGGAGGCCAGCGAGCTCTACTATGGTGTCTTGAGTTCTGAGCTTTTCTGCAGGATCCGCGTCCACGCAGGTATCCGGCACCTCCCCTGCCCCTTGCATCGGGGCCGAACACGCGCTCGGGGTGGGGGAGCTCTAGGACCGACTGGAGCAGGTGTCGGACCCTTCCTAGGCCCCCGTTCAAGGGGGGCGAGCGCACGCCCCGGGGTCTCCGGTGGACGAGAGCAGGTGCCCCGCGCCCCCGCCCCCTCGCCCGCTCGAGTCTCGGGCAGCAGCGGCTGCGCGCGCCCCCCTCCCCGCCCGCGACCCCCCCGCCCGCGCGCGCGCCCCCCCCCCCCGCCGCCCCCCCCCCCCCCCCCCA
>NC_081569.1:709204-716006 GCF_022355385.1 Mustela nigripes
CGCCGTGGCCGCCCGCGCCCCCCACCCTCGCCCGCGCGCGCCCCGCGCCCCCGCCCCTCCCCGGCCGCTGGGGGGCCGCAGGCGCGCGCAGACTCAGGAACCGGCTGCGGCGCGGAGAGAACAACTCCGTCCCCCGAAATAGGAGAAATGAGACCAGCGAGAAGCCCAAGTCCCGCCGCAGGTCGGAGGCGCCGGATTCCGCTGAAAGGCTCCGGGAAGCGGCCGGCTTCCGCCTGCCCGGCTAGCTCAGTCGGTAGAGCATGGGACTCTTAATCCCAGGGTCGTGGGTTCGAGCCCCACGTTGGGCGGCGCGTCTTTTTCCTCTCCGGGGCGCCGGCGTGTCGCCCTTCGCGGGGCGAGCGGCGGCTCCTCGTTTTCGGACGGGGCCACGCGCGGAGACCTGCCGACACCGACCCCGTCTGAGAACCCACCACCGGGCGGGGGTGCGGTCCCGACGTGCGAGCGCGCGGCCCGGGCCGCCGGGGGCAGGGCGACGGCGGCGGCCGGGGGCAGGGGGACGGCGGCGGCCGCGCGCCCGGGGCCGGGGCCGGGCTCAGACGTCGGGGATCGAGGGCTCCGGAGGAACGAGGCCGCGGGGTTCGCCCGGAGGCCGCACTGCGTGTTCCTGACCCGCACGTGACCGTGGTCGTTAGGCTGCTGTCCGGGCGCTGGGCGGCGCCGACGAGCCCGCAGCTCAGGGGCGCCCGGGGCGTCCGGGGCGCGCGGACTCCTGACCTCAGACGCCGTCGCCTTCTGCCCGGGAAGGGCTCGCGGTGCCGGGGCTGCTGGAGCCGCCGGGACCGCTTCAGGCAACGGGCCGGCGGGGCTCCTCCGACGGCTCCCCGAAGTCAGCGGCCCAGACGGAGCGTTTCCCGCGGCCGCGCGGGAGTCTCCGGAGACCTTCTGCTGCCGAGGTGTCCCCAAACCCGCTGTCTCAGCGCCACAGCCGGGCGTTTCTGCCCACAGCCGCGACGGGGTCCCTCGTCCGGGACGCCCCTGCCCTTCTCGCTGCCCCCGGCACCCCCGCAGCCGCGGGAGGCCGCTGGCGCCGGGGCGGGACGCGCTGTCGGGCTACGGAATACGCGCGGAAAACCTCCGCTTCGGAAAAGAAGACCCCCCAATGCGTCGGTCAGGGCACGAGTTGAACCGTCTTCACCGAGGGGTGCGGGGGGTGCAGGATTTTTCAAAGGCAAAAACCCCACCAGAGAAGAGGCGAAGCGGTGGATGGCCAGGAAGGCAATGAAGGGTTCACCCATGTATGGATTCACCGGGTTTTAATTCCAGCGAACGTACAGGGTCACGTCCGTGGGGGCGTCCAGACCGCTCTGCCGGGCACCGCCCCCTGCTCCCCGCCCTAAGCTCGCGCCCTCGCCCAGAAGCGTTTCCTGCATCCACTGGAAACCGAACACGGGCTGCGGAGGGGTCGAATGGAGCTCCCCGAGATGCGTCTGTCCAGGCCCTAACGTCGTCTCCCAGAAGGCCGCCTTCTGGGAAATCGAGTTTTTGTTGATGTCATTAGTCAAAATGAGTTCACACTGGAGTCCAAAGGGCTCTGAACCCAGCACGACTGGTGTCTTTATAAAAAGAGGGAATTTGGACACAGGCACACACCCAGAAATGCAGATCTGAACATTAGGGAGACAGCCCCGTGAGGGCGCAGGCACAGGGCGGAGCGGCCCCCAAGCCGGGCGGCCAAGCTTCACCCCTGGAGCTCCAGCGACAGTCGCAGGGCAGGCTTTCCTCCCAGCCTGGGGGCGCCGTCCGGCCCACGCCCTGATCGCAAACTCCTGGCTTCCAGAACCGGCGGACAGCAAACGTCTGACGTTAAGGCACCCACTCGTGGCACCTGGTGATGGTAGCCCCAGGACACTAATTTAATCGGTGTTCTGTTGGGAGGGGATTTTGATTTAAATTGATTTCTTAATGCTCTATATTCAGTAATTACCATTCATCTCATTTGATTTCATTTTAAAAGCGTTAGGAAAAGCGAAGGTTTGATTGTAGGCAAACGTTGAGCTCCAGGGAGAGAGTCAGGGTCACAGTTCCGTCAGAAGTAACACTTAAAAAGGAGCTTGGTCTCAAAGAAAAAAAATATGTTTTTCTTATTGCTGGCTGGTGATTTAATATACCGACTGATGACTGATTACTATTTTTGCTAAAAGAATGTATTCAAAGATATGCCAAATCAACACACCTGACTGTCCCCTGAACTCATATTAGCACACTTGACATTCAGTTGTCCTGTAAAGGATTTATTTTATGAAAGCGCGCTAGTTCTCTGTAATTCAGTGTCTCTGACAAGCAGAGGGCAAGAAAAAGGGAGATATCTTACAAATGAAATGCAAAGAAATGTATGAATCCTGATCCTGATTTGGATGTCTGGATCCTGATTTGAACCAACCACTCATGAAAACACATGTATGACACAATCTGGGGAATCTACTTGCTGACTGGATACTGAAGATACTAAGAAGCTATTTATTTATTTATTATTATTTTTTAGAAGTTATTTATTCTTAAGGGTATTAACAGTACTGTATTTAAAAAAGAGGGGCGCCTGGGTGGCTCAGTGGGTTAAGCCTCTGCCTTCAGCTCAGGTCATGATCTCAGGGTCCTGGGATCCAGTCCCGTGTCGGGGCTCTCTGCTCAGCAGGGAGCCTGCTTCTCTCTCTCTCTCTCTCTCTCTCTTTGCCTGCCTCTCCATCTGCTTGTGAGATCTCTCTGTCAAATAAATAAAAAAATCTTTAAAAAAGAGCCCTTCACCTGGGATGAGCACCAGGGTGTTGTAAGTGATGAATCACTGAATTCTATTCCGGAAACTAATATTACACTGTGTGTCAACTAAGTGGCGTTAAAAATTTGGAGAAAAAGAAAAAAATGAAAAAGAGATGTGTACTGACTTGTTTATGACGGAAATAGATATGACGTGTGGGATTTGTGTTAGGGATTTTGGCTGAGAGGAATGGTCGGTAGCAGGGCGGGGGTGGGTGGGGGGTATTAACACATTAACATGTTAATGATCATCGAGTCCGACTGATGCATAGGTCATCATACCATCCCCTCTACTTTTGTATATGTGCGTAAATCTCCATAAATTTAAATACTATTTGATTATGAAAAAACAAAATGGCCTTGACCTCCTCAGCCCAGTGATCAGAACTAGCGTCACCGACGAGACAGCCAGACTTCAGAGTCTTCATGGGTTCCTGTTGAGAAGTGCATAGCATCGCTTAAGATATTCTTTTTTTATTTTATTTTTTATTTATTTTCAGCATAACAGTATTCATTGTTTTTGCACCACACCCAGTGCTCCATGCAATCCATGCCCTCTCTAATACCCACCACCTGGCTCCCCCACCCTCCCACCCCCCCCCAACCACTTCAAAACCCTCAGATTGTTTTTCAGAGTCATAGTCTCTCATG
The DNA here is from genome assembly GCF_022355385.1 of Mustela nigripes. Classification (NCBI taxonomy): domain Eukaryota; kingdom Metazoa; phylum Chordata; class Mammalia; order Carnivora; family Mustelidae; genus Mustela; species Mustela nigripes. Next base: position 712,628 of record NC_081569.1, read on the forward strand.
GTTCATCTCCCCTTCCAATTTCCCCCAACTCCCTTCTCCTCATCATCTCCCCATGTCCATCATGCTATTTGTTATGCTCCACAAATAAGTGAAACCATATGATAATTGACTCTTTCTGCTTGACTTATTTCACTCAGCATAATCTCCTCCAGTCCCGTCCATGTTGTTACAGAAGTTGGGTATTCATCCTTCCTGATGGAGGCATCATACTCCATAGTGTATATGGACCACATCTTCCTTATCCATTCGTCCGTTGAAGGGCATCTTGGTTCTTTCCACAGTTTGGCGACCGTGGCCATTGCTGCTATAAACACTGGGGTACAGTTAGCCCTTCTTTTCACTACATCTGTATCTTTGGGGTAAATACCCAGGAGTGCAATTGCAGGGTCATAGGGAAGTTCTATTTTTAATTTCTTGAGGAATCTCCACACTGTTCTCCAAAGAGGCTGCACCAGCTTGCATTCCCACCCACAGTGTAAGAGGGTTCCCCTTTCTCCACATCCTCTCCAATACACCTTGTTTCCTGTCTTGCTAATTTTGGCCATTCTAACTGGTGTAAGGTGACATCTTAATGTGGTTTTCATTTGAATCTCCCTGATGGCTAGTGATGATGAGCTATTTTTCATGTGTCTGATTCGCTTACGATATTCTTGTCCAAAACACTCAACTTAGATCTCATCAAGGCTTTAGACCTAACTTTAAGCTTCTGGAAAGTACAAGGAGAGGAGAAGAGAGTTAACACCATGAGTAAACCATCATACAAATTTAGAACGTCAGACATTCAAAAATTGAGGCTCGGTGGGCCCCTGGGTGGCTCAGTGGTTTAAGCCTCTGCCTTCGGCTCAGCTCAGAATGATTTCAAATGTATGAAACACACAGGTTGATAAAGGAAAACAATTTTATTGGAATAGAGTTATCAAAATGTCTTAAAATATGGTAATGTACATGCTCCATTTCTAATGCATTAAATAACAAGATCTAGCTGCAGGTCTAAGAAACACAGTCTATTTCAAGGTCAAGATGAAATGTAAATGAAAGCCTTGAGATACACATGAGAACTGAAACGCGACATGAAAGCACCTCATTGGCAGTGTGGCAAAGCCAAGCGTTGCTGTAGCTCGTTTCCTTCATTTCTGATGAAGGGAAATACTAGATTTCACTTTGAATATGGTGATAATAAAGATGTAATTTTCTAGCTATCTACGAACCAAAGGGTTCATGGACCCTTGGAATTGCATCCATGGATTCCTACCATAAGCGCTTCTGACCTAGATTTAAAATAGGTTTAAGAGATTTAAGGACTGAATGCAAAATGTCATTTAATGGGGGCGCCTGGGTGGCTCAGTGGGTTAGGCCTCTGGCTTCAGCTCGGGTGGTGGTCTCAGGGTCTCAGGGTCTCGGGGTCCTGGGATCGAGTCCTGCATCGGCTCTCTGCTCAGCGGGGAGCCTGCTTCCTCCTCTCTCTCTGCCTGCCTCTCTGCCTACTTGTGATCTCTCTCTGTCAAATAAATGAATAAAATCTTAAAGGAAATGTCATTTAATGGATTCAGTTTTGGAAAAAAAAAAAAGGCAACAAAAATACAAATATCTGGGGGCCAGTGAGGAAATCTGGAAAGGGAATGATATGATTTTAGGGACTCACAGGTAATTGGGCGTGATAATGGTATTGTGGTCTGTAAGAGAATGCCTTTCTGTGTTGGAGGGCCATACTGAGGAAATCAGGCATGATCTGGAATGTATTTTTCTTTCTAGTTTTCTGTATGGTTTTGGTTTGGTTTGTTTGTTTTTTAGAGAGAGGAGAGAGAGAGAGAGAGAGAGAGAGAGGCGGGGGTGGGCAGCGCGGAGAGAGAGGGAGAGAATGTCAAGAATCCTAAGGCTCCACACTAGCCCCCACAGCGGGATTGGACCCTGAGATTGTGACTTGAGCCAAAATCAAGAGCCAGATGCTTAACTGACTGCCCCACCCAGGTATCCCCAAATAAAGTGAGTTTTAAGAGATATTTTTGTTAATGTGCACTACTCATAACTGTATACTGTGATGAATTTTTACGAGTGCATTACTCACACCATCCAGCTTGATGAATTTCTACATAAGCAGGCACCACGGAAGCACAGCAGAGAAGGACCCAGCACACGTCGGCCCCCCTCCGGCCGGGCCCCCCTCCCACCTCAAGTTCGCCCTCCCCCCATTTCTGGAGGAGGTTCTGCTCCAGGTCCGGTTTCCCGGCCGCAGCTCGCCTTCCTCTGACACCGGGGTGTAGGGACCGGACAGCACGGTGGGCACCGACGGGAAACACAGGCTCTCGGAGAATGTCGGGTGAAGGCCCTCGAACAGGCCCACAGCCTCTGACTCAGTAATGCCCCATCCGGGGCCCCAAAATAACACCAGCACGTGCACAGTGGTGTAGGTGGAAGCGGCGGGCTCCGGACAGTGGGGCTCTGGAGGCAGCCCGAGGGCCCTGCAGGAGACCCCAGGTCCCCCCGGTTAATCGGCGAGTCCTCGGGAGGCGGTGAGCCCCCGGACGCGGGAGGCGGACACAGACGTGACTGCAGGTGTGGGCAGAAGACACGCGGTATCGGCTCCGCTGTGTCACGGCAGGAGCAGGCCGGGGAGGGGCACGAGGGACACGAGGGACACGACGGGGTCCCCACACTTGCGCCCCGCGTTTGACGCTGCTGCGCGGCGGCCTCAGGAACGAGCTGGCGGGGGCTGCAGAATCCCCACCCCGAGTTCCCCGCGAGCACGGAAGGCAGGGGCGGGGTGCCGGGGGCGGGCAGCGCGGGGCGCGGGCACGGCTGGGTCCGCGGCCCTCGGGGTCGCGGGGGCGGCTGAGGGGCTGCGGCGGGAGCGGGGCGCCCACCGCCGCCGGCCACACACGCAACCCCGGGTCACCCGGACGCGGGCGGCCCCGAGGAGCCGGGTGCTGCAGGGGTGCGGGCGGGCGGGCGGGGCCGGGCCCCCGCGCTCTCGGCCGCCCCCCCCCCCGCCCCTCTGCGGCCCCCCAGCGCCCCCGCCCCGTCCCGCGCTCGGCCGAACTACCGGTCCCGGCGTGCCCCGGGGCGGCGCGGCGCAGCGGCGCATGCGCGGCGGGCGGCCGTTGGCTGGGGCGGCGGCTGCGCGGTCGCGGCGCGGTGAGGTCTGCGGGCGCTGGCAAATCGGGCCCAGGATGTAGAGCCGGCGGAGCCTGACGGCGCGTCTGACGCGGCGCTGGGTGGGGTAGAGAGTAGGGGGCGGTAGTCGGGGGTGGTGGGAGAAGGAGGAGGCGGCGGCGAATCACTTATAAATGGCGCCGAAGCAGGACCCGAAGCCCAAATTCCAGGAGGGTGAGTCCGGGCGGTCGGGGAGAGGCGGCGGGCGGCGCGGGGGCGGCCGGGGGGC
>NC_081569.1:719006-738119 GCF_022355385.1 Mustela nigripes
GCCCCAGGCCCGGGACGGCCCCGCGGCCGGCGCCCCGCCCGCCTCGGCCTGAGGGCACGGGGGGCGCCCGCGGTGGGGGGCGGCCGCCTGGCGGGCGTGGGGGCGCCTGGCGGGGCCCCGCGCGGGGGGAGCGCGCCGCTGCGAAATGGCCGCTGCGAGGCCGCCGCGCCATCATGGCCGCCGGCGTTCGCGCGCGCAGCGCCCCCTCCCGGCGGCCGCGCGGGGCTTTGTGCGGCGGCGGCGGCGGCGGCGGCGGCGGCGGGCGGGGGGTCGCGGGCGGAGCGTGCAGCCGAGCGGGCCGCCCGTCGCCGAGTGTCGGCCTTCCCGTGGAGCGAGCGGCGGCGCCGGGGGGCCGGGGGCCGGGACGCGCGGCGCCCTCGCTCCCACCTGGACGGCCCGCCGACGCCCCCGTGGTCCGCCCGACGGCGCGGGCGGTGCGCACGGTTCGGGCCGGGGGGCTCGGAAGGACACACGAAACGGACTATTTCGGGTACGACCCCCCCTCCAAGCCCCGCGCGCGCTCTCGTGGTCCCGCGCCGCGGTGTGGGTCCCGCTCCCGGTGACCCCGGAGTCGCGGCGGCGGTGGGATTGGCTCGGGTGGACCGACAGGTGCGGCGCCCCCACCCCAGGGGCATGACGTCATCGCCCGCGTGTCCACACCGCGGTCTCGGCGTCGGCCCCGTCGCTGACCCGTGTGCTCCGGGCTCGCCAGCCTGTCGGGGGCCGCGGCGCGGACGGCCGGGTCCGGAGCAGTCCCAGAGGGCTTCCTGGAGGAAGCGCTTTAGTCGTCAACCAAAGGGGTGATGGGGACAGAGTAGGGGGCGACGGCGGAGGGCCCGCGTGCCGCGGGAGACGGTACTGCGCGGGCCGGGCGGCGCTGGCGTTGGCGCTCGGCCGCTCCAGCGGTGTGTCCGCGGCCAGGCTTGGAGCGCGGTGCCTGCCAGGACGCGGGCAGGGGGCCTTGGACGCCGCGCAACGTCTTTGCTTCTGGGATGGTGGCCGCGTGGTCGGACGCTCTCTTTCCCGGTTCCGGGGGACTGCGGTGACGGCTCCGATGCGAGGTGTGCGAGGGCCGCCGGTGTGCGTGCGGCCGCATCCTCGCCTGGAAGTTCTGTGCCGGCGGGGAGTGACCGGCCGGCTGCCCGCGGTCAGGGGCTGGCCAGCTGGTGCTAGCCCCGACCAGTGGGAGCAGGGGGCGTTGGAACCTCGGTGGCCCTGCCTGGGAGAGCCTGGACAGAGTACCTTGACCTTGGTCTTGGGAGCGGAGCAGGTCTTTCCAGGGCGCATCTGACCCCATGCTCCGCTCTCCTGCCCCCTTACCGGTCTGTCCCCTTTTACCCAGCACGGGCTGTGGGAGTGGGTTCTCCTGGCTGACTGGCCGCCTGCTCGCTGTGCGTCTGTCAGGAGGAGCGGGTCTGGTAGCTAGGACGGGGGTCACAAGGGCCTTGGCCTCCTTGCCCTTGTCTTTGGCAGAAGGCCGTTTTCAGGGGGTCTTTAGTATTCGTTTTTAAGCAGGCTCCATGTTCAGCGTGGAGCCCACGGGGGTCTCAATCTCCTGACGCTGAAGTCATGAGCTGAGCTGAGATCAAGAGCTGGGCGCTTGACCAGCCGGCCCCCCCCGGGTGCCCTTCACGAGTGTCTGAACTGCAGCTGGGCGGGGAGGTTAGGGGACGGAGTCCTGCTCTCTGGTGCTGCTGTTGGCGCTGCACCTTGTCTGTATCCCAGGGTCTCGTCCTTGCCCGTGGTGTCCAGGGGTGGCTCCAGCCAGACGCTCTCCTGAGCTCTGGACTTGGTCCCCAGCTGCTTACTAGAGCTCCGTTTTGGACGGGCTGCAGCCTTGTCATGCAGTCCGAAAGGGGTCTGAGCCGCCTCCCTCCATTTCCTGTTCTGGTTAGTGCCCGCACCAGCCTGGACATCAGTTTAAACCTGCTGTTTTTGCTTGCCTGTCCCTCCTCCTCAACTGCTTTTGGTTTAGACCCAATTCTCTCCTCAGCACGGAGTCTGCGGAGAGGTCCTTGATGGGTCTTCCTGCCTGGGGTCTCCACGGGAGGCTCTGCACGGGCCCAGCAGCCTCCGGTGGGGTCTTCAGAGGGGACCACTGCACAAGAGTGACATGGAGAGGGTTGATGAGCGTTCCTGGGTGCTCGTGGGAAAGCTGGAGCAGCTGCAGTTTTAAAAACTCCAAGAGACTGTTGGGCAGATTTGGGAATCCTTCTGACAGGGTCCGGTCCCGACTTCATGATGCGACACATAGGCACTGGGTGATCGGTGTAACTCTGATTTCTACTTGCTGCATGTGGTCTGTGCCCCAGTGGTAGTGTTGGCTTGTCAGGTCTCTGTGCTTTTGCACCAGCTGTTTCTGTGGCAGCTCCTCACTCACTCCTGTTGCGCGGGAAGATCAAAGGACATCCGGTGGGGAGTGCAGAATGTTGCTCTCCACGGACAGAACCCCTGTTCTGACGGTGCCCCGTAGGTATGTGAGAGCCTGAGTATCCTATGTCGAAAGTGAATATACTGATCTGCTTTAGAGTAACTTATGTTGAAGGTTTGTAAGTTGCCAGTTTATTTATGTAAAAAGGTTTTTTTTATTCTTTTTTTTTTAAAGATTTTATTTATTATTTGTTGAGAGAGAGCGCGTTTGCGCACAAGCAGGCAGAGGTGCAACAGAGGCAGAGAGAGAGAAGCAGGCTCCCTGCTGAGCAGAGAGCCTGATGCCCCCGGGATCATGACCTGAGCCGAAGGCAGAGGCTTAACCCACTGAGCCACCCAAGGCGCCCCTAAAGGTTTTTGTTTTTTTTAAGATTTTAAAAATTTGACAGAGTGAGAGAGAGAACTACAAGCAGGGGGAGTGGGAGAGGGAGAAGCAGGCTTCCTGCTGAGCAGGGAGCCCCATGTGGGGCTGGATCCCAGGACCCCGGGATCCTGACCTGAGCCACCCAGGTGCCCCAGCTGTCAGTTTTTTAAAAAAGTAACAGTAATATTTTAAAATGGTGAAAACTTTATTGCCCTGTGGTTTCTTAAGGGTTGAGCTAGGGGCATCTGGGTGGCTCAGTGGGCTAAGCATCTGTTTTTGGCTCAGGTCATGATCTAAGGTTTCTGGAATCAGCCCCTGTCAGGCTCCTCGCTCATTATTCAGCAGGGAGTCTGCTGCTTCCTCTCCCTCCCTCGAGTTCTCTTAAATAAATAAACAAAATCTTAAAAAAAAAGGGGGGGGGGACACCTGGGTGGCTCAGTGGATGAAGCCTCTGCTTTCGTCGGGCTCTCTGCTCAGCAGGGAGCCTGCTTCCTCCTCTCTCTCTGCCTGCCTCTCTGCCTACTTGTGATCTCTCTCTGTCAAATAAATAAATAAAATCTTAAAAAAAAACCCCAAAAACCAAACTCAAACTCTGCCGAAAGGTAGATATTACAGAATTTTATGGGCTTAGCCAGGAGATAGATGATTTGATGATCTAAGACGATTGACATTCCCGTCGTTTTTTGCTCTTTACAGTGCGTGCTAAGGTCTTGTTTCGTGGGGCACGGCTGAGGTGGGAGCTGAAGCGTTAATCTGTACACGGCCGTGCTCCCGGTTTGTGAGCAGTACGTGCGAGTGCGGGTGTGACGGCTCTCACGTGTGACCCTTAGCTACGAAGAGAAATTACAATTAACTCAGCATGTTTTTCTTCACTTTTCCAGGTGAGCGAGTGCTGTGCTTTCACGGGCCTCTTCTTTATGAAGCAAAGGTATGACGCCGTTTTCCTTTGAGAAGTCGGCTGAGCTGACCGATGACATGACTCTAGCCTCAGGTTGCAGGGCTTGGTGGGAAGACAGGCAGTGGCCGTTTTCACGGATGAGTAGTCCCTAGAGTCTGGCATCTTCTCTCGCTCGCTGAGTGGGTCAGACGCGGCACAGCCGCCTTGCCCCTTGCCTTGCGACCCGCTGAAGGCCCAGCTGCTGAAGGAGCGTTTGAGGGGAAAGGTAGAAGACTGGTTCTTTGTGGGAGCGAGTTGCATTGTGTACTTAGTGACTGGTGAGAAAGGGCTGCCGCGGTCGGCTTTGGGTGGAAGTGTGGAACGCGGAGTGAGCCTGAGCTGGTTGCCTGTGCCAAGCTCAGTGTAGACGTTCCGCGTGTGAAGACGCCTGCCTTCCTGGTGGGGGTGTCTGTCAGAGTGTGAATCCCAGGGGTTTCCTTTCCTCTATGCTGGTGCTGCGCTCCTCTTGTCGAACCCGGTTTCACACTCCCCTGGAGGCAAACGAGAGGAGACCTTCCCCAGTGAAAAGTGTTGCTAGTGTTCCATTCCGGTAACTTCTAGCGCACGTACGTCGGGTGTGAGGGTAGTCAATGCTTGTAGTTTTCAAGCTCGGTGTACAGAATGTGCCGCGTTCAGTGCGGTTTCTGTGGCATTCGTGGTGAGCATCTGTGTGTGTGAAAGTGGTCCCAACAGTCGCAAAGGGCCCTTGTGACCGGGTAATAGCCACGTGCACTGTTTTTCCTCTGTTTCGAATACATAGATTCGATGTGTGTTCTTAAAGTTCTGAAATGGCTGAATTGGGTTTATGGAGAATCTGGTAACTTTATGTGCGTGAACATCTCCGTGATGTCATACTAACAGTTTGTAAGTACCTTGTGAGCTCTGCTGGTCATTTCTGTCCCTGAATATCCCGTTTGTTGTGTCAACTCCCCTGACCCAGCCAGTCCCTCTGGCAGCAGAAACTCCAGTAAACAGTGTTTAAATAGCTGTTGGACTAGCTTAACTGTCCCGGTTCTCCTGGTTTGCCCAAGATAGAGACTTCCATCCCCAGCGGGTAGTGATCGCTCGTCAGGGTTAGTAACTTCTCTGTCATGCATGCTGGTGGCCCGGCGCTTTTAAGAAGAACATGTCACTTTGCTGGTTGCTAATACTCTGCAGTGAAACAGTTCGTTGTCTCCCATAAGTTAATGACACCTGGAACAATATGGTATACCTGACGTCCTTGAGCTGGATGTTTTGGACTCGTGGGACGCTTCTGACTGGCGTACGTGGATAAAGTGCAGACACGGCTTTTGTGAGCTGTTCTTGGAGAGCGAATCGAGCCACTGATGTGAGGGTCAGGGTGGCCTCTTCTGCGTTGCTGGACCTGCTCCGGCAGCTGGTGGTTGTGAGGTAGTTGTATGACTCGTCTGTGAATGAGAAGCTCCAACACTGGTCGTGACCGACACATCGTGTCCTCATTTTTGGCCACAGAGTTCGAGTGGAGTGTCTGAAAGATTGCATAACCCGAAAAGCGTACCAGATGGTCATCTTCTTTCTCAAAAACTATTTCTGAGTGAATTCTTTCTTTTTTATTTCAGTGTGTAAAGGTTGCCATAAAGGACAAACAAGTGAAATACTTTATACATTACAGTGGTTGGAATAAAAAGTGAGTATTAGCATTAGACCTTTAAAAGCAATGTTTTATTTCTAACAAGGTAGCCTGTGTCATGTGTGTCACGAACCCAAGCCTCTTAATTCTCGTATGGTTTTAGCGTAACCTGTGTTTGTGTAGGATGAAGACAGTAATAGATTTTAGGCTGCAGAGCCATTTTATTTTAAGTTCTTTGGATTATTTCTCGTGCTGTAGTATAATGTCTAGTAATAGTCAACCAACTACTTTTTTTTCCTGGTTTTGGTACATTTTAGGACAGTTCGTGTTTTTTCCTTCGCATAAACTCAGTTACTAATTGCAAACAGTTACACTCCGAGCTGGTTGGATTTTTTGCCTAAAAAGGAAAAAGGATAAGGTTGATTGATGAGGAAGTAATGACCAATCTATGTTCTGAACTTGGACAATGTAAGTGTTGGCAGAGAGGGATTTCACGTGTTCACTTTTTAGAATATGGTTTAATAAAGATACAAAAATTTAATTGCAGAGCCTAAGTTTTCACCGTGAAGAGTTAGACTTTCTTTTTTTTTTTTTTTTTAAATTTTTTTTTTTATTTATTTATCAGAGAGAGAGGGGGAGAGAGTGAGCACAGGCAGACAGAATGGCAGGCAGAGGCAGAGGGAGAAGCAGGCTCCCTGCTGAGCAAGGAGCCCGATGTGGGACTCGATCCCAGGACGCTGGGATCATGACCTGAGCCGAAGGCAGCTGCTTAACCAACTGAGCCACCCAGGCGTCCCGACTTTCTTTTTTAAGGAGTGGTGTACGGATTCGCTACCAGGAGCGGACAGTAGACTGAACGTGTTCTAGAATATCTAGCCAGCGGCGCTTTCTTTTCCAGCGATGACTCTTTCTCCTGGGGACCCACAAATAATCACATCTAATAATTTACTCATTTTTGGTTTTCAACATTGAAGTCTGTAATTTTTACTATCAGAGACTTTAAATTACTTTAATTGGTGGTGTTTTGTCCTTCAAAGATTGCCAGAAGGTAGTTCTTCTGGGGTTATTTTCTATCAACTTTGAAGGTTTTGTATCACGTCGCTGTGTCCTGGTGCCTGGTCCCCATGTGAGCAAGCCGTCGGATGCCGTGAGCACTCGGGTGCTGTGGAAGGAGCTTCTCTCTGACTCTCACTGGCCCTGTGACTTTGGTCTTGTTTAGGTGACCCAGCCCAGTTTTATTTCTTAGAAAAATTTTTCACAGAATGCTTTTAGCCAAGAAGAAATACCAGGCTCTTCACTTTTCTTCCATTAGTACAGTGGTAGAAAGGTGGAAATCTAAAATGTGTGAAAGCCTGTTCCTTGTGATTTTTCCCCCCACTTAGAAATCAAGCTAATAATAATGACAGATAGGATTATAAATAATAAATTGGGAAAACCATGGAGAAAATTACCCTTCTGTTTTGTAGAAGTAAACTGGTTTTATAAAAAAAAAATTTTTTTTTATTTTTTAGTTTTTTAAGAGATTTTAACTGAGAGGGAACATAAACGGTGCGGGGGGGGAGTGGGAGAGGGAGAAGCAGGCTTCCTGTTGAGCAGGACTCTGGGATCATGACCTGAGCCGAAGGCAGACGCTTAATGACTGAGCCACCCAGGCGCCCCGTAAACTATGATTTTAAGTGTGATTCCTAATATCTGAATTATTTCTAATATGCAGGAAAGTTCATCATATGGCTCCTGATGTGTATTGTAGCTTTCCCTATTGAGAAAATATTGAAACTGTGCTTCAGTCGTGCAGTAGATTGATGATACAGGGGGGCGCTCTGTCAGTGTCGGGTACAGCTGAGAGCGTTACAGTCCAGGAAGATTCTCTGTCCTCTCCACACAGTAGAAGATCTCATTTGTGCCTGTCGTATGGGAAAGTTAAACTCTATCCAGAAAATCAAAGAAAAACCGCAAATTCATGGCACAGATTTGCTCCCTTACCTATTTACACTTGTAAATAATTGTTTTAAGATTTCTCCTGAATGGCTGTGAACACACAGGTTTTGTGCTTTAACTCTTTTTTATGTATAATATTTTGTGTAAAATTACAGGTAGATTTGTATAGTTTAAAGACTTGGATTTTGAGTGGGATTTGTAGTTTATAAGAAATTTTGAAAGTGCCAAGTGCTTGTATTTCCTGATTCTGCGGTTTTAAGATAATGTTTTTTCCTTTGATAGAATTCAGTAACACAAGTAAATGATAGAACGTATATATATATATTTATTTATTTTAAAGATTTTATTTATTTATTTGACAGAGATCACAAGTAGGCAGAGAGAGAGGAGGAAGCAGGCTCCCCTCTGAGCAGAGAGCCCTATGTGGGGCTCGATCCCAGGACTCTGAGATCATGACCTGAGCTGAAGGCAGAGGCTTTAACCCACTGAGCCACCCAGGCTCCCCCGTGTAGATTTATTTTCAGCTAATTTTTATATACTGATTCCTTGGAAGAAGAACTTAAAAATGGCACTAAACATTAGAGATCTCTAATGTCTCTTAGGTGTATTGAGGATATTAATGAACAAAGGTGTATTTTTTGTAGGTGATTTGGAATATAAGTCAGAATGCATAATTGTGGAAAATCTGATCTTAGTATTTAGAGAAGCCTTTAAATAAACCCATTTTGAAATGGGGAAGAGTTATGCAAATGCCCAACAAGTGTGTTATGTTTCTACTTAGTACTGTGTGAGTAATGCCACAGGTCACTGGAATTGTGGGAATTAGTGACAAGCTACCGTTAGAAAATTCTCAACTGTGCCTTAGGAAAATTTTGAACGTCTGGCCTTCAGTTATTGCCCTAGTAGTGGTGTTCCTCAGAGCAAAAGGTATTTCACTTCCTGTGGTTCAGCAAGGGTTTTAAAGTAAATACTGTGCCCAGTTTGGGGCTTGAACTCAGGACCTGGAGAGCAGGAGTTGCACGCTCTGCTGACGGAGCCAGCCAGGCTCCCCTTGATTTGGTTTTTAGATCGAAGTGTTTATTTAGATCTGGTTGGATAGGAGTGGGGAGGGATTTTTCGTGGTCCAAAATGGGACTTTGTGGTGAAGAAAGATTGACAGCTCCCCTGGATTTAGAGAGCGTGGAACTAGATAAAAGTAGATGTGTAAGTAAAAGTAAGATTCTCATTTTGAAAATGGTTTGTCAAATACCTTATCTTCAGGAAGTCATGCAGCAGAAACCCAGTCTCCAGATTGGAGTTTTTTAAACTTTAGTAACTATATACATAGTTTCAGAAGCACAATATATTATAGAAATAACATATTTCTAAATTTTCAAAGACCTTATTGGAACTTGTTGACACAGACATTTAAATATTCCATTTGTAAATAAATCTTAATAAAGCTTAAGCTAAATTCTGCACCTAGTTACTGAGATTACTTTGTACTGTGCTGTCTGTATCAGAAGTGCTGGGAGGCCCAGGCGCTCTGAGAAAGCTTTGAAGACACGTGAGGATATTGTAGCCCTTTTTCCTGTTCCTGAAGGAGCTCCCTCAGTACACCACCCCCTCCTGACCTCTAGGTAAATGCATGTTTTAAAGTTTTCTCTAGGAAATCATGTTGAGGATTGCGCTTTAATTACTTATTCTCCTTTGGCTATCTTATGTAAGAGGTCAGAGTGGGGAATCATTCAATAAAAGATTTTGCTTTGAAATATATTGAATTGTGTCACTAAAGGAGCTCCCTCGGCAGGAGGAAAGAATCACTTTGCATGAATAGTTCAGCGTTCCCTACGAAATACCTTGTTTCTGATTTCCCCTTTGGAGAAAAACTGCATCAGAAATCTTGAAGGAGCTTTACTAAGTGCCAGAATGCTAAAGCAACTAGATTTTTTTTTTCTTTCAAAGATTGTATTTATTTATTTGACAGAGAAAGATCACAAGTAGGCAGAGAGGCAGGCAGGGAGGTGGGGTGGGGTGGGGTGGGGTAGGGTAGGGGATGCGGGAGGGAGGCAGGCTCCCTGCTGAGCAGAGCCAGATGCTGGGCTTGATCCCAGGACCCCGGGAACCCACTGAGCCACCCTGGTGCCCCTAGATTTTTTTTTTTCTTTTTTAAGATTTTATTTATTTGAAAGGGATCACAAGCAGGGGTAGCAGGCAGAGGGAGAGGGAGAAGAGTCCCCCACCGATGCGGGACTCAATCCCAGGTCCCCGGGGTCATGACCTGAGCCTCAGGTAGATGCTTCACTGACTGAATCACCCAGATGCCCACAACTAGATACTTTTAAAGAGTGGTTGGTTCTCCCTTTTGATGTTTAAAGCGATCTTTCTGATTAGGTCTTGGAAGTTAGTGCCTGCATTTGTGAGTGAAGGTTGAGGACAGTGTAGTCTGAGAAACCGTCGGGTGATGGTTTGATCTGCGGACTTAGCGCAGCTGGTCCGGATGGTGTTTGAGTGTGCTAGACCTGATCGTGTTCCTGACCAGCCTTGAGTGTGTCTCACGTGTCAGACTCCTGTTTTACACGTACTGTTTTAATTTTTATAACTGTTCCATAAAGGTAGGTACAGTTACACCCATTTTACAGGTGATGAAAGGAATGCATAGCTAGTTTTGTAACATTGCTGTTATGTTCCATATTATTAGCTTTTGACGGACTCTTTTTCCCTTTTCTGGGAGTTAAAATTCTTCAGGATCTCTTTACTCGGTAAGGGTAGTTGCTTAGGGACTTTGCTGTTAAGTGCCATGCTCCTAAGTCATTTGAAGAAGGATTTGAATAATGTGTTTTTGTAATTAATGTGGCAGCTACGATTTGGAATGCAGCTTATGAGGGTATGAAATGTTTCCTTCCTTTACAGAACAGATACTCATTTGAGAATGGATTTGTAGTCTTAGTAAATTAAATGTCGTCAGAGAAATCCAAAGTCTTACCTCTTGGATCTCTAAAGAGTAATTGGTGGACAAAGTCTGAATAGTGATAAAAATAACTTTGAATGATAATTTCACTTTTGTCTATTTCAGTTGGGATGAATGGGTTCCAGAAAGCAGAGTGCTCAAATACGTGGATACCAATCTGCAGAAACAGCGGGAACTCCAAAAAGCCAACCAGTAAGTTTGTTTTGTAGCGTGAGAATGAGGAGAAATGTCTGTAAGTTAATTTTGGAAAATGGAATGAATAGTAGAAATTATGTTGGCCTCTTGCCTACAAAATGATTCTTGGTACCTGTCAGCTGCTGTGTTGGGGCTTTAAACTTTAGGCTGTCAGAAGCCTTTCCTAGAAAAAGGAAGTAGATACCCGTCATTTCTTGAGTCTGTCTATAGTGGTCGATAGAAAACAGCAGGGTGTTGTTGGGAATTCCTGTGGTTGCAAACTCATGTGATCTTGGGCTCTTGGGCTCTGTGGGAGTTACACTTGGGAAGGGGACGTGGGACCTCAGTTGGCATATAAATTTCAAATGGAATCGAGCTGGGACAATTTATTTTTCCACATAAGTACTCATTTAATGACAACTGTTGAAATTATTTTTGAAGGGAGCAGTATGCAGAGGGGAAGATGAGAGGGGCTGCCCCGGGAAAGAAGACGTCTGGTCTGCAACAGAAGAATGTTGAAGTGTAAGAAGCTCTGTCTTTGTTTCAATTTTGCATATAATTCTACAAGTAAAATTCAAACTCAGTACTTACCATGTGTTAGGATTTATCGAAAATGGAAACTAGAACATTTTAACTTGAAAACGCCAGGAATATGCTGGATGAATCTCATTTGAGACATAGAAGATATGAAGTTACCTTTTTATTTTTTTTTTTTTTAAGATTTTATTTATTTATTTGACAGACAGAGATCACAAGTAGGCAGAGAGGCAGGCAGAGAGAGAGGGAAGCAGGCTCCCTGCCGAGCCGAGAGCCTGATGCGGCCTCGATCCCAGGACGCCGGGATCATGACCTGAGCTGAAGGCCCAACCCACTCAGCCACCAAGGCACCCCCAGTTACTCTTTAAATTGAATTTAACAGCTGTTTTTCTGACTATATACTACATAGTCATGGGTTAGAGAAAGGACCACAGACAACACCAGCAGCTTGCTGTAGGAAATGGGCTGCATAGTGGGAGAAACTGGCTTGTTTAATTAACGTAAGCAAGAAGGTTGAAGCAAGAATGTCTGTGAGTCTTTACTGCTGTGATTCAGTGAAGTGTAGTTTATAGATTTCAGAGTTAGGGTCAGTTGTCAGTGTTTTTTCTTTAATTCTGTGGCATAGAACGCGTGGGTAAGGAGTGAGCATGTCAGGGCTCTCGGTTTCTTCTGGTCCCTCCCTGTTCTTGAGACGTAGCAGTAAAAGTTCATGGTTTAATCTGACCCAGAAGTGCTGTCCCAACAAGTACTTGTGTTCCAGAAATTAAACTTGGGGAGACAGGAAAAAAAACCCTGTACTTTTGGATGGCCAGACTTGTGCTAACACGTGAACATAAAGTGAATTTGAGTTGTTAAATGAACCCTGTGCTCTAAATTAGATCAGTAGAGTTAGTAATATTTATGAATGTTTTTTAAAGCGGAAGAGTCAGCCTCCTGTAGTGTTCTGGTTTGGTTCCTGGTTTCCTTGTACTCTATTATAAATAGTCACGTATGAAATTAAAATGAGTAATTTGCTGTTCGCTAGTTTGTAAATGGACAGGAGTTAAGTTGCAATTTGAGATGACCAAGAAGAAGGAGAGAAGCTTCGTTTTGTGCAGGGAAGAGCGGAGGAGGGAGTAGCCGGTTGAGAGGAGCACAGGGCGACAGGGGCCGGTGAGGGCGGTTTGTGCGTCCCGGAGGTGTCCGGTGCCTAGCTCACGGGGGTACTTGAACTTGCGGGACTGGGGGTAGAACAATGTTCTTAGAAACTACATAACATATGCAGTGGACTTGTAAATTAGTAATATCCTTGGAGTCTGCCCACGTGGCTTGGTTTACTTTTGTACTCTGTGGAGGGAGGTGTGCGTGTAGCCAGCCGTCAGGGAAAGTTGTCGTCTGACCAGGGAGCGGTTCACAGCCTGGTCTCACCCTCCAAGGCGGTATTTCTCTGTGAACTTAATCCTGGTCAAAGGGAACTTCTGCTAGCAGTAATCACTTTTTTTCTTTCTCTTTTCTCCCATTCTCCTTTTAGGAAAACCAAAAAGAACAAACAGAAAGGTAAGAAATATTAAATTTGGTAAAATTCATTATTTTATCTTTATAGCATTTGCTGTTTGAAATTAGTGTTAAATGTTAAAGTTTACAGAGTTTTCAGAGTAAGCGTGTTTGTTGATCATGTCAGAGCGGAGTCACAGCAGCATTCTCGAGTCCCTACATCCTAGTGTGGTCCTGGGGAACTAGAGACCCAGCTCTGATACTGTTTTTACATGGAGGAACCTGTGGCATGTTTAGTTTTGATGGAGAAGACAGTATTTTTTTTAATAAATGTAAGATACTGTGAAATGTTGCCTTACGCTAGATGTTCGGTAGAACTGTTTGTGAGCTGTTTGTGGTGGGACTGTGGTTCTCTGTGGCGGACCTGAGCAACTCCTGTGTGATGGGCAAGTGGGAGCCCTGGGGGTTCAGACTGTTTTCCTTGTGAGTTTCTCCTCTATTAAGCTGAAAATCCCCCCCCCCCAAACCTGTGCAGCCCCCGGGAATGGGGATGGCGGCAGCACCAGTGAGACCCCGCCGCCACCTCGCAAGAAGAGGGCCCGCGTGGACCCCACCGTGGAGAGCGTGAGTAGTGCCTTACCTTCGTAAGTCGCGTGTTAGTGTAGTACTTTGTGCAGTAAACAAGCAGAAATTGAGTTTTCATGAGTTTAGAATTTCTGAGTGATAAAATCATTCCTGATTTCCAAAGTTATGAATTTGGAAGTAGGGCTTGAATTTAATTTTGATGTAACATTTTTACATTTCTGACGTCGAGGTTAGGAAACGGGTGTACTTAGAGTGGCGCATTCTCAGAATAGACACCTTCATGGTGGTTATTAAAGACTTCATTAGGAGTCAGTTTGTTTAATTTTATGTATTAAGTTCAAGGTGGTCATACTTGGAACAGTCCTTGGATATCGACAATAGATGGGAAATACTTGTGAAGGTAAATGGCGTGTAATAGAAATACAGAAGTACCATGCGAGAGCGCGCCGAGTGCTTGCAGAAGAGAGTGCGCTGACGAGGTGCTGCCTCGGTACGGAAAGGCACCGAGTAGACCCAGTTACCTGTGAGGGCGAGATGCTTTCCTCCCAGCGGCTTAGCGGTCGGGGTTTTCATTTAAGAATTTCTGAACGGCGGCTCTGCAGTCCGTCTGGGTACTTTAGTGGTGCCTCTAAAGGTGGAGAAAAGCCCTGAATTGTAGTTTGTGTCCATGGGAAAAAGTAGGTTTTTAATGCCGTTCCCTTTTCTGTCCAGGAGGAAACCTTCATGAACAGAGTTGAAGTGAAAGTGAAGATTCCCGAGGAGCTAAAACCGTGGCTTGTCGATGACTGGGACCTAATTACCCGACAAAAACAGGTACCTTGAAAGCGACTCAGATTGTCCTCAGATGTTCTTCACAGTGTGGAAAACAGTTTTGAGAAAAAATTGTACAGACTTGACTGTTGAAGGCCTCCTGCAAGGTGTTCGTGGCTCCCTTCAGTTTAAGGAAGCTGACTCTTCTCCAGCTCCAGGTCTGAGGACGAGCGCGTACAGGTGTGACCTCGACAACTGCTCTCAGCCATCAGATCCAGAACGAGGAGCCACGTTCTTAGATGGCGTAGGCAGGGATGGGGGGGCGAGAAGTGTGACTGCTTGGGGCTCAGGCCTAGACAACAGCAGATGGACCTGATTTGGTTCTTGAGCTGAACTGCTGGATTCAAACCTTGGCCTCACCAGTTACTTAGCTCAGACGGGTTCCTCAGCCCTTTTGTGCTGTGTGTCCCACCTCCCACGACTGACGGGATGAGGATGAAAAGCGATTTCGCGTGTGCTTCGAGCAGGGTCTGGTGCGTGACCCACATAGAGTAAACCATGTCAGTGCCAGGGAGCCGCGGTTCTGCGTTTCTCTGTGGCACATTCCATGGACTGAATGGCAGGAAGGTGTGTCTGGCACGTGACTAGCCTTTAGAGCCGTGACAGCTAGTACAGCAGCCGCTAGTCCCGCTTGGCTACGTACTTGAAATGACTAAAACAAGATTTTTATTAGTTCTGCAGCCACATTAGCCCATGTTGTAAGTGCTGAACAGTGCTATTTCCTATTTCATAACTGTTAGGTGGTCTTGTGTTGCATCAAAGCTTTTCAGTGTAATTAAAAAAAAAAATACTGTGTTATTTAAGTGTGGTTTTGTTTTTGTAGCTCTTTTATCTTCCTGCCAAGAAGAATGTGGATTCTATTCTAGAGGATTATGCGAATTACAAGAAATCTCGAGGAAACACAGATAATAAGTAAGAATACATAAATTTTTTAAGTATACACAGAGATATTTTTCTTTTAAGTATTTTTATTTCCAAATAAATCCTTTGAAATGGCCACTTATTCTTAAAAACAATGCCATCAGAAACCAGCAAAGTAGCATTTCATTGCTTCGACGTGGAGTTTGCTGGGCAAATGCTTTCTTTCTGGGCCAGACAGTAAATGTTTCAGGTAAAAATATGTGCCCATTATGTACGAGCACACACATAACCATGTAAAATACAGTTGCTTGCGAATGTTTTTTAAAAACTGTTCTTAGCTCGAGGGCTGTAGTTTGCTTACCACTGGTTTTATTTTTGGAATTGATTTTTCTTGTTCTTTTGTTTAAATCCCTTTAAAAAATTTTGTTAGTTAAAAGTTCATTGCCGTTCTAGTCCCTTGCTCTTAATGCTGGTTGAATTAATCCCCATTTTTCAGTTCTTTTCAGTGACTTTTTAAATTTTTTTTTGGAAGATTTTATCTATTTATTTGACAGAGGTCACAAGTAGGCTGGGGGGTGGGTGGGTGGGAAGCAGGCTCCCTGCTGAGCAGAGAGCCCGGCGCAGGCCTTGATCCCAGGACCCTGAGGCGAAGGCAGAGGCTTTAACCCACTGAGCCACACAGGCGCCCCTAAGTGATCCGTTTTGAAAGTAAATATTTTTGTCTTTGTGTCAGGGAGTATGCTGTTAATGAGGTTGTGGCCGGGATAAAGGAGTACTTTAACGTGATGTTGGGCACTCAGCTCCTGTACAAATTTGAGAGGCCACAGTATGCCGAGATCCTTGCCGACCACCCGGACGCGCCCATGTCCCAGGTGTACGGGGCACCGCATCTACTGAGATTATTTGGTAAGGTCCTGTTGAGGAAAAAAATTTACTTTTTATACATTGGTTTTTTATTTTTTTATCTTTTTTTTCTAAAGATTTTATCTGAGAGTAACAAGTGGTGGGGAGGGGCGGAAGGAAGAGAACTCGAGGGAGAAGCAGACCCCCCGCTGAGCAAAGAGCCCGGTGCAGGGCTCGGTCCCAGGACCCTGGGATCAAGACCTGAGCTGAAGGCAGAGGCTTAACCCAGTGAGCCACCCAGGCGCCCCTGTCCTTGGGGTTTTTAATATTTTTTGTCTTTTGTAATTGACATTAAAGGGTACCAGAAAATGACCCGAACATTCCATTTCAGTCGAACTTTTTATCTAAAATGTTACCAAATTTGTTTAAAAGTGAAGAGTTTCTAAAATCATGTATTTTAAAGGAATCGTGATTGCATTTGTTGCCCCACATAATAAAACGGTGCTTCTAGTGCTGTCTCTGGTGTAACCTTGACTCCATTATCTTGTTTACTCAGTGCGGATTGGAGCGATGCTGGCCTATACTCCTCTGGATGAAAAGAGCCTTGCATTGTTGCTAAATTATCTTCATGATTTCCTGAAGTAAGTGGAAGGGTCGGCTTGGAATTAAGAACATGAGTTAGCGCAGTGCACCGGCGATCCCTGGTCCGCCGGCCCCGTAGGCGGCACGAGCGAGAGCCGCGTGTGCAGCGCGGGCGTGGGGAGGAGAGTGCCGCGCGGCTGCCGCGGTGCCGGACCGGCGTCTGTCGGGGACAGCTGGCTCGAAGGCTTCTGGAAGGAGACAAATGGGATGCATGCTGAAGTCACAGGCCAGAATTCTACATGAATCGAAAGCATAAATTTTTTTTTTTTTTAAGATTTTATTTATTTATTTGACAGAGATCACAAGTAGGCAGAGAGGCAGGCAGAGAAAGAGAGAGAGAGAGAGAGAGGGAAGCAGGCTTCCTGCGGAGCAGAGAACCCCATGCGGGGCTCGATCCCAGGACCCTGAGATCATGACCCAAGCTGAAGGCAGCAGCCCAAACCACTGAGCCACCCAGGCGCCCCGAAAGCATAAATCTTTAATGGAAACTGTTAAGATAATGATGGAAAAAATGGTAATATTTTCATTATTTTTAGAGTGAGAAAGTTCTTTCTAAATACTCAAAACAATAGAGGAAATAAACATCTTGACTGTAAAAAGTTAAATCCCGTGATTAAAAGTAGTGACCCAGAAAGAAATAGTAACACGGAAGAGTTGTGATCACGGTGAGTAAAGCAGGGACGGGCGGCACAGTGGGCTCCCACAGCAGTGGCAGCTCAGTAGCCTACCGAAACTGTGTGCAGGGCTCCACGGTCAGGGGGTCTGTGTCGTGCTGGCTGAGATGAACCGGACTGCAGAACTGGGCAAGAGGGTGGTTCTGCTCCCGGCAGCTTTCCGGAGGGCATTTCAGCAGTGCCTGTGGAAGCTTCACACGTGCTTCCCTCGGGCCAGAGCTGACCCCGTAGGTATGTGAAAGTGCACCGACATTTGCCAAAGCACGCAGGTGTGAGACACACGTATACTGCAGCGCGTTCTCCACAGCCAGGTGCTGCTGAAGGCTGCAGCTCCAAGTATCCCAGTGGGGAAGCTGTCCACCTTGTGGCAGCTGAAAACAGCCACGCTGCAGGAGCAGTGGGGGTGTGAGTCCCCTCTTCGTGGAGAAGCATTTGTTCTCTGGGAAAGATCTAGAAAAGTGTGGATCCTACCAAATGGTGGATTCGTTCCTGGGCACCGTTCTGGGAGGAAAGGTTGCAGTGGTCGGTTTCTACTTTGTTTCTGTATTTGAATTTCCTTAGAGTGATAACCCCGTGTTTTCTAATCTCAAGACTGCTGCATGTGCCTGGAGAGGGACGTGGCGTTGGGAGTCCTCACCCTTCAGATGAGGAGGGTCCCCTCTGTCTGGACTTGCTGTGAATTCCTACAATGTCACGCCACCGACCCTTCAGTGCAGGGCCCGTTTTGGTTTTCATGGCAGTTGCAGTTTCTGAATCTGTATTTCATACAATGAGTGTCAGAGAGCTAAAGAAGACACTGCAGGTTCCTTTAGGGTGCAACATCTGTTTCCTAAACACAGCCCCAGCTCTCAGGGTGGTCTTGTGAAGACAGCTGTTCTTGACTGTTCCGAAATGCGATGACTTGGCTTTCTCATCCTCACGCCCCACTGTCTGGTGTGTGTGGCCCCGTGTATCTGAGTTGGGGTGGCAGGTGTTTTACCGCGAGGCTGCGTTTATTTTAGTCTCTTTTCAGAGAAACGGTTCGGTGCGGCGTCTGTGCCGTGATTTAGATCGAGGTGGGCTTCTCCTTCACTTTTGTAATGACTCCCGTTCTGTTTTTAGATACCTGGCAAAGAATTCGGCCGCCTTGTTTAGTGCCAGCGATTATGAAGTGGCGCCCCCCGAGTACCACCGGAAGGCCGTGTGAGGCCGGCGGCCCGCACTTCGTCTGGATCTCTGTAAACACAGTTTGTTTAGTCCTTCTCTTGTACAAATGATGTACTTTGAAAATGTTAGCGTACAACAGAGTTGATGTTTGTTTTCTGTTTGACCTTAAACAGAGAAAAATAAAAGGGGTTACAGCTCCTTTTTTCTTTTCTTTTCTTTTTTTTCATTTCAAAGTTGCTACCAGTGTATTCAGTGACGGACAACAGAGAGACATACTGTAGCCTGTTCTATTGCCTAGTCGACAAAGCTGCTTTGAATGCTGGTGGTTCTATTCCTTTGACACTACGCACTTTTATAATATGTGTTAATGCTCTATGACAAATGCTCTGATTCCTAGTGCCAAAGGTTCACTTCAGTGTATATAACGGAACACACTCATCCGTTTGTGCTTTTTTTTTTTAATGGTGCTTCAGGTAAGGAGCCCGTCCTGCAGGCCATCCATGTTGTTCTTAGGCATTTTACCTGCGCTCGGATTGTTGAAGAATGGTGGCTTGTTTCATGGTTTTTGTATTTGTGTCTAATGCACGTTTTAACATAATAGACGCAATGCATTGTGTAGCTACAGTTTTCTGGAAAAGTCAATCTTTTAGGAATTGTTTTTCAGATCTTCAATAAATTTTTTCTTTAAATTTCAAAGAGCAATGTGCTTGTGTGGATGCATTTTGAAACCTTTTCTTTTCGTGTCTAGACCGTGATCTTTCAGGCAGGTGTGTGATTTTCTTGTTTGTCCTTTATGGAAGGAGGTGGGTGTCTTCAGCATCAACCCCTAATCCTCTCATCCTTGGCAGCTGGCTCCCGAGTCGTGGCCGAGTACTTAAAGACCCACAGGGCTGTTTCTCTACTTTTTCTAGACGGTTCCTATACTGCTGTGACCCCTGATTGTCTAATTATTTTAACATGTTTACATCAACACAGTGCCTGAAATCCAGGGTTTTCCTTTTCTTTTTCCTTTTTTTTGAAGATTTTATTTATTTATTTGACAGACAGAGATCACAAGTAGGCACAGAGGCAGGCAGAGGGAGGAGGAAGAAGGCGGCTCCCTGCTGAGCAGAGAGCCCGATGTGGGGCTCGATCCCAGGACCCTGGGATCATGACATA
>NC_081569.1:738519-836463 GCF_022355385.1 Mustela nigripes
TTGTGGACATTGCTGCTATAAACATTCGGGTGCACGTGGCCCTTTGGATCACTACATTTGTATCTTTAGGGTAAATACCCAATAGTGCAATTGCTGGGTCATAGGGCGGTTCTATTTTCAACATTTTGAGGAACCTCCATGCTGTTTTCCAGAGTGGCTGCACCAGCTTGCATTCCCACCAACAGTGTACCCATGTCAACTTTTAAAAAACATTTTTTGAAGATCTGTTTCAGGGAGTGTGAGCTCTGTGAGGAGCAGAGAGGGAAGCGGAGGGAGAATCCCAAGCGAACTCCCTGCGGAGCGGGGAGCCTGATGCAGGGCTTGCTCTCCCGACCCCGAGATCAGGGCCTGAGCTGAGATCAAGGGTTGGACATTTAATGGACTGAGCCCCCAGGTGGCCCAGTGATGCGTTGTTTTAATCTGGGTCTTTGTTTCCAGATACGTGCAGGCGGCAGTATCGCAGGCCCGAGCCGGCGGCTGGGAGGTTGTGCTTGCGTGCCGCAGGCATGGATCTAGACTTTTTAGTCTTAAGTTTATTCCTTGAACCAGCAACTGAAGCACCTGAAAGGCAGAGCCGGAAGGGCAGGAAGGAGCTCTGTTCCTTCCAGGGGCCCTGCCGGGTGCACCCCACGCATCTCGTTTCCGTGGTGCTCCTGCTCCAAGCGTCGTGCTGCTTCTCAGGTTTGGGGATGGCCGGCGCCTCCTCAGCTCCCCCGCCCTGCTGCAGGTCACTGGTCCGGAGCGTGCTGCTCATTCAGCTCTGTCGCCGTCCCCCCATCCACGTGCACTGGTTCATGGTAGCGCCTGGTGTCTGTAGTGTCTGTCCCAGGGCGCACGGTTCAGCGCTGCATGGCATAGCACCAGCCCTGTGCCGCCCCTGGCCACACACCCCGCTCTGTGACTGTTGGTGGTTATCGGCCTCTCGGGTGTTCACGGGGGCGCGTCCTTCCCTCACTTGCTGGTGAGCCTGCCCCCTCATGGGTTCCTTGTCCCGCCGCTGCCAGTATTTAAGACGGTCCTGCTGCTTCCCTCCTTCAAGGGAAGGGTTTCCTGTTTGAGTGAGTTTGTGACCCAGCCTGACTGCCCTTGGTGGTTCAGACCGGGCTCTGGAAGCGACAGCCCCTGCCTCGCCGCTCTGTGTGTCAGGGTGTCTTCCCAGGTGTCGTTAGCCCCGGACGTGGAGGACACGCTCAGTGACCGCTGGAGAGAAGAAGATTTGTAGCAGGAGAAAACGAGCCTGGGATTGAGCCAGCCTCCCACTGGGCTGCTTAGAGCATGAGCGGGCACACGAGCCTCTGCTGGAAGGCCCTGGGGGGCCGGGGGCCGCGGGACGACGGGCCTGGGGCACGCGAGCCCGTGTGTGGTGCTGCTTGGGTCCCGCCCCGTGTTTGCTCAGTCAGGCGCAGGGGGCCATGCTTTTGGCGATCTCCAGTTGGGCAGAGCGATGTGACTTCAAGTCTGGGGCTGCGAAGAACTTCGGACCCCCTTCACTTGAGGTCACGGGTGCAGGACACATCATTGTTTCTGCAGGAAGTGTCGTAAGTAAAGCGTCCCGCACCTCATCGTGGGAGACCACGAAGAAGACATCAAGAGGTCCAAGAGGTCGTGAGAAGCAGCCTCGGGGCAGAGGCCGTGGGATTCGGGTTACTTCTTTCTCCCACAGGTGGAGCATCCTGAGCCGCCCAAGAAGAGTGGGGAAGTGGGAGGGACTGAGGCACTTCCACGACAGTTCGCTCTTCCGGAGAGGGAAGAGCTGTGGAGAATTCCAGCGGGAACCAGGTCTAGAACCAGGACTGCCAGTTGCTTGGCAGGAACTCAGTGAGTGGGGGTAGCAGATCGGACACCGGTGATGGCGGGAGCGTGTTGGGAGACGGGAGAGAATGTGCGCTGGGAGCGCCGGGCAGTGAGCGAGGGCCGGGGTGTCGGTGGGGGGGGGTGCTGCTGCTGGGTGCACCGCGTGATGGTGGTGCAGGGCTGCTGAAGGAGCGTCTGAAGGCTGAAGCAGCCCTCTGAGCCTCAAGCACAATGAAGAAAAATCCGTTTGAACCTCTGTCCTTAAAATCTGTAGTCGACGATGACCGCTGATGGGCGCAGGCAGCGGAAGCCAGGATACCGTGGGGCGCTCCTGGCGACGGCAGAAGGCCTCGACCCGGCCACGTCCTTAGGCAGAGCTTTCGAATGAAGCCAGAAGACTGTGCTGGAAAACCCGCAGCACCCAAATAGCGTCGGGAAAATGCCAGCGTCTTTGGTAGCGGAAGTTGGACGTGGTGTGAAGTGGCGAGGGTGACTCCGCCGAGTGGAGCTGCACCACCACTGCCGTCCAGCCGCCTGGTCGTCTCCAGCCCCGTGATGACCGCCCCCTGGAGGTTCTGAGAGGGCAGGGGTCAGGAGGGCAGGTCATGGGATCCAGGGTGCCAGGAAAGCGGGTTGATCTGAGCACAAGAGGGAAGGTGGAGTCAGGAGAGCGGTGGTCTGCCCGGAACCACATGCACTAGTGGTCGTAGCACATGCACAAAAGCCGACACTCCGCTGCTACGAGGGACACCGCGGACGTCCAGGCTGATGGCGACGGGTGGGGTGGTGGGAGCCTGAGTCAGCGCTGCTTCTGCGCACTCCAGAAGGATTTTCTCTCATGTTTGGGGGCTCACGGGGCTCAGCTGGATGGTGCCGCCGGCCCTGCCGGGGTCGTGAGCCAGATGGGAGGTGCCGCCTCGGTGGGGTGTCCCGATGAAGGCCCACGTGGAGCGCCTGGATCAGGAAGCCCGGCACCGGAGTGGGGGTGCTGCCCGCACCGAGTGAGGCCCCGGCCGGCTCGGACGCGTGTACTCGGGAGCCCAGAAGCTGGGGGTCGCGGGCTGCCGTGAAGGACCGCGGCAAGCTCGCGGGCATGGACTGTGTGGGTGTTGACTGACTTCGAAATCGAATGGAGAACTTGAAAAAGTGTTCACGAAAAAACATGGTCACTGTCAGTAGCATATTTCTAATTAAAATGATTATTCCCCAATGGGAACTCAGTGAGGAAAATCGGCCTCGTCCTGCAGATTGCAAACACCGGCTGCCCCTGCTGTCCCGCACGCCGCCGGGTGCGGTCCCTCAGTTGGGCTGAGGAGGCAGAGGACATCCTTGGAGTCTGCACCACAGCTGCAGGTGTCGTTTTGTTTGGTTCTTTTTTTTTTTTTTTAAAGATTTTATTTATTTATTTGACAGAGATCACAAGTAGGCAGAGAGGAAGGGAAGCAGGCTCCCCGCTGAGCAGAGAGCCCGATGTGGGGCTCAATCCCAGGACCCTGAGATCATGACCTGAGCCAAAGGCAGTGGCTTAACCCACTGAGCCACCCAGGCGCCCCATTTTGTTTGGTTCTTAATTGGCCACTTGAATTTCTTCTTTAAAGAACTTTATTATTGAAGCGTAGCTAACGTGTCCTGTGTTAGCTTTAGGCCCACGCCGAGTGCAGGGACTGTTCCAGACGTGATGCCGCATCTGCCACCAGAGCACATCCCTACAGTGGGGTTGACTGTTCCCTGGGCTGTACTGTTAGTCCCCTCCCCCTATTTTGTCTGTCCCCACCGGCACCGCCCCGCCCACCTCAGGCCGGCTCCGGGCCCTTTTCCGTCAATGCGGGTCTGTGCTCGTGGCTCCTGTGTTTCAGGCTGCACACGTGAGTGGGGTCCTGCGGTACTTGTCTTTCTCTGCCTTACTTAACTCAGCATAACGCCCTCCAGCTCCGTCCACATCACAAATGGCAAGATTCATTGTTTTTTACGGCGGAGTAGTAGTACGTGTGTGGGGCCCCCGCGGCCTCTCTGTCCGGTCGCCTGTCCGTGGGCCTCTGGGCTCTGCAGAGTTTGGCTGTTGTGGACGTCGCTGCTGCAAACCCCAGGGGCATGTGTCTTTTTTAAAAATTAGTGTTCTCATTTTGGGGGTAAATACCTGGTAGTGCAATTGCTGGATAGGGCAGCTCTATTTCCTCCCTCCAGAGGACCCTCCAGCCTGCGCTCCAGGTCTGCCCCAGCTCGCATGCCCACCAGTGGTGCACGAGGCTGCCCTTTCTCCGCACCTCAACGCGCCGGTCGGCCCTCGTCTTCCGACCGAAGCCACCCTGACAGCGGCTCGTGGGTTTGGTGGGCGTTTCCCTAGGAGCGACGTGGAGCATCTTCATGGGTCTGCTGGCCGTCTGGAGTCTCCTTTAGAGAAGGGTCTCTTCAGGTCCTATGCCTGTTTTTTAAAGAGATGATGGTTTTGGTGTTGAGTTGTCACGCTCTGCGTAGTTCGGATGTTAACTCCTGGTGCATCACTGGCAAGTACCTTCTGCGTGTAGGTCACCTGATCATTTTGTTAGGGGCTCCCTTCGCTGTGCAAAAGCTTGGTGCTCTGGTGTGGTCCCAGGAGTTGGTTTTGCACTTTCTTCTCTTACCTGAGGAGACCTGTTTATGAATACGTCGCTAAGGCCAGTGCCTGAGAGGTTGCTGCCTGTGTTCTCTTCTAGGACTTCGGTGGTTTCCGGCCTCACACGTAGGTCTTTAATCCATTTTGAATCTATTTCTGTGTAAGAAGCCCAGTTTCGTGGCCGTGCACGTGGCTGTCCAGTTTCCCCAGCCCCATGTGTCGAAGAGACGGTCTTTTCTCTGTTGCATGTTCTCTCCTGCTTTGTTGGGGATTACCGGACCATGTAACCGTGGGTTTGTGTCTGGGCTGTCCGTTCTGTCCCGTGGATCTGAGTGTCGACCTCTGTGCTGGGACCACGCCCTTCTGATCTCTAGCGGGTCTTGACATCTGGGCCTGCGATTTGTCCCGCTTTGTTCTTTCTCGAGGGGGCTTTGGCTATTTTGAGGTCTTCAGTGGTTCCGTACAAGTTTTCGGATTGTTGATTCTAGTTTTTTTAAAAATAATAATAATAAATAAAACATCAGGTGCTAGTTTTCTGAAGGTTAATTACAAAGTGGAATATGAAACCCTACATTTTTTTTTACTCCGTTAAAATCCTTTAGTCTCTGAAAGGATCCACACTCACGCGTAGTCAGCATATTTTCCAGATGTTAAGCATCTCTTCGTAGCACGTGGAAGGTTGGCACCAGCGTTTCTGGGGACACGATGAAGCCAGGCCTCTCTGAATAGCTCAGGCAGGGATGTTTGGGCCCCTGAGGGTTCACAGAGGGCATCCGTGTGCCGCCGGGTGTCCTAGCCACCTTCAAGCCTCCTCAGCAGATGCTGAACAGGACAGAGATGAGCCTTCCAAGACCTCCTGCCCAACCTGCAGATTTGTGAGCAAAGAAAAGGCTCCAGATACTTCAGGTGACTCGTTTGGCTGCCGGGTGCTGCAGCACAGGGCTGGGTAACCGACTGTCCCATCTGCCGGCCCCTCCTGGCTTGCCATCCAGTCCCCTGTGACGGCTTGGTAGCACCGGGTCCTTCCCCCGTCCCAGCGGGACCCCAGTTGTCCTTGCTGGAATAGAGGTGCGTTGTGGGTCCCTGGGGACGGGTCTGCCTTCCCTGCTGTCCTCTGGCCAGCACAGTCATCTACAGACTCAGCAACATCGATCTGCTGTCATAGCGGCCTGCACCACCATGCCGCCCTCACCCCCATTGTTCCGGGTGTGTGGGATGTGCTGCCAGAATGGGCTCTGCATGAGAGGACTGCACTGCGGATGGCGGCAGCCTCTTGAGGGTGCGCGCTGGGACCTTGGCAGAGGCGTGGCTGCTCCCACACGCTGTGCAGAACGTTTGCCCCCAGTTCTGCGGCTTCAGACTCCGCTGGTCCGGAGGGCACGTCCTGCATGGGAGCCGGGGCTCTGGGGAGCAGAGGCAGCAGAGCTGGACGCTGGCGGGCAGCCCTTGAGGGAGGCACTGTCTCTGAGCCAGCAAGGGCCTCCTCATGCATTTTTTCCTTTTTTTTTTTTAAGATTGTATTTATTTGACACAGAGAGAGAGATCACAGGTAGGCAGTGGGGCAGGCAGAGAGAGAAGGGGAAGCAGGCTCCCCGCTGAGCAGAGAGCCTGATGCGGGGCTTGATCTCAGGACCCTGAGATCATGACCTGAGCTGAAGGCAGCGGCTTAACCCACTGAGCAACCCAGGCGCCCCAAAAGCTTCCTCAAGCTCTGAAGCTCATCTACTGCAGCAACCTTTGGGTTTTCTTAGATCGGTTGATGTTGGGGGTTGGGGGAGCAGCAGGAGCAGAGAGGACAACATCTCAGGCAGACGCTCTCCTGAGCGCAGAGCCCAGTGCGGGGCTCCCTCCTACAGCCCTGAGATCAGGACCTGAGCTGAAACCAAGAGTCGGACCCTGAGCCCCTGGGCCCCATCTGAGGAACGACCTTGCTTATCCGGATGATCATTTATTTCGGAGCGTGTCACATGCCCGCTGTGTGCCAGGCTGTGGCCCTGCCTCACGAAACCAGAGAGGACCGAGGCGGGGGTGGGGAGAGGGACCTCCCTGAAAGACACGCCCACCCCAGTCTCCATTCCCCAGTGAGGGAATGAAGCCCAAGGAGACTCGTGTTCCTCAGGAGGTCAGGGTGGGCTTCCCGGTGGAGGTGGTGCTGGGGCTGAGATCTGGCGCGTGAAGAAGGGCTAACCAGCAGTGAACAGCCTGCGCACAGGCTCCGGAGTGGGAGGGGTGGGGCGCCAGGAGGACGGAAATGCCGTGGGTGCGGTGGCGCCAAAGGGACAGCGCTGGGGGTGCGGGACCTGGTGTTCTCTTCAGTCCGGGAGCATCTGGGACAACTCCAGGGGCTCAGGTGAGCTGAGGCGGCAGGGCTGGTGGGACTGAGCCGCTGTGGGAGGCAGGTGAGGCGGCAGCTGTGCCTCCGGGAGCAGGTTGGGGCGTTTGGTGGTTGGGGCTCGGGTTGTCACAGACTCAGTTTGGAGGTAGGGGGTGGGGCCAGAGGAGGGGAGAGGCAAGGTGACCCGGTGCAGAGCTGGGGCTGGGAGGGCGGCTGCCTGGTCTTGGCTGACCCCATGGCGCCCTCTCCTGGAAAGGGTCTCAGGTACGTCCCTGACTGGAGCCTCACACCAGTTGTGGTGGAGCCTGGAGAGGAAGTGGGGACACCCGGGGCTGCGTTTGGCTCCCCAGCCCCTGCCCGGGGCGGGCTGCACAACGGGTGGTGCGGGGCGGGGCGTGCTCGGGAGGGGCTGCAGGTGGAGGGACCTCCTGGGGATCCCTGGGCGGTGAAGCTGTGCCGCCCTTCCTGGGCAGTCGCTTTGCCCACTCTGAACCTTAGTCTCTTCGTCTGGGGAAGGGGGAGCTGCTGATGGTGCCTCCACTTACCGCATGTCCCGCTGTGGACAGGTGAGTCATGAATGTGATCAAGGACAGCAGCATCCCCATCCTACGGTGGGGGAGAGACTGAGCCCTGGAAGGTTCTGTCCTGCGGGAGTTGGCTCGGGGAAGGCGGGGGCCGGCTCCACAGGTGCCCCACTGGGGGGGGGGGCAGGAGTCGCCACCATCCCAAAGACACCTGCAGGGTCCCAGGTCTAGTGTCCAGCCCCCGTGGGCTCCCCCGCCCACTCTCAGGGGTCATGAGAGCTGGGGGTTACCGTTACCCAAGGGGGCTGGTGACGTATGGGAGGCCAGGACCCGAATGGCTCCCATCCCGCAGGAGCGGCCGGGCGCACGTGGGTGATTGTGCTGGCGTGGTTTACAACAAATCCTTCCCAGGTGTTGGCGGGGCCAGCCTCCTCTGTGCCCCCGGTTCTTCCTCTCAAGAGGCAGCGAAGCAACTGGCCACCTGCTCCACGCTCAAGCCTCCCGACTCACCCCGCGAGACCCAGGCCACCGCCTTCTGAGTTGTCTGCTCGTGCAGCCTGCAGGAAGGCCGCGGCAGGGAGGCTGTGTGTCCACCCAGAGGCTTGTGGGCCTCTCCCGGGCCACCAGCGACTCTGGAGGTGCATCGGTCACGTGACCCAGACGGCTGCGAGTTCTTCCTCACTCCCACGGACAGTGGGGTGCAGGTCCTTCCAGAACTCTCCTTGGGAATGGTGTGGGGCCACAGCCCTCATGTGTATCAGGCAAGCAAATTGACTGGTGCTGCTAGCGTTGAGAAGCCACTCGGGGGTCCCAGCAGCCTCCCGAGGAGAGTCTGGTCGGGGGAATCCTTGAAAACAAAACCAGAGTCCAACCATCTTGGTAAGTAAAGCCTGTCTCTATCATGACACTTCGGATGTTGAGAATAATTAGGAAAATAGGATTCGAGGGGCATCTGGGTGACACAGTTGGTTGTGTGTGTGACAGTTGGTCTTAGGGCTCTGAGTTTGAGCCCCATGTTGGGTGTAGGGATTACATAAAAAATAAGAAATCTTAAAGAAAGGAGTCGACCAGACTTCCAGCTCTATTACAAAGCTGTCCTCATCAACACAGTACAGTATTGGCACAAAAACAGACACACAGATCAGTGGAAGAGAATAGAGAGCCCAGAAATGGACCCTTAATTCTATGGTCAACCAGTCTTTGACAAAGCAGGAAAGCATGTCCAATGGAAAAAGACAGTCTCTTCAACAAATGGCATTGGGAAAGTTGGATGGTCACATGCAGAAAAATGACACTGGACCATTTCCCTACACCACACACGAAAATAGACTCAAAATGGATGTTAGATCTCAACGTGAGAAAGGAATCCATCAAAATCCTTGAGGAGAACACAGGCGGCAACCTCTTCGACCTCAGCTGCAGCAACATCTTCCTAGGAACATCGCCAAAGGCAAGGGAAGCAAGGGCACAAATGAACTGTTGGGATTTCATCAAGATCAAAAGCTTTTGCACAGCAAAGGGAACAGTTAACAAAACCAAAAGACAACTGACAGAATGGGAGAAGATATTGGCAAAGGACATATCAGATAAAGGACTAGTGTCCAAAATCTATAAAGAACTTAGCAAACTCAACACCCAAAGAACAAATAATCCAATCAAGAAATGGGCAGAGGACATGAACAGACATTTCTGCAAAGAAGACATCCAGATGGCCAACAGACACATGAAAAAGTGCTCCACCTCACTCGGCATCAGGGAAATACAAATCAAAACCACAATGCGATATCACCTCATACCAGTCAGAATGGCTAAAATCAACAAGTCAGGAAATGACAGATGCTGGCGAGGATGCGGAGAAAGGGGAACCCTCCTACACTGTTGGTGGGAATGCAAGCTGGTGCAACCTCTCTGGAAAACAGCATGGAGGTTCCTCAAAAAGCTAACAATAGAGCCACCCTATGACCCAGCAATTGCAGTACTGGGTATTTACCCTAAAGATACAAACGTAGTGATCCGAAGGGGCACGTGCACCCGGATGTTTACAGCAGCAACGTCCACAACAGCCAGACTGTGGAAAGAACCTAGATGCCCATCCACAGACGAATGGATAAAGATGTGGTCTGCATACACAATGGAACACTATGCAGCCATCAGAAGAAATGAAATCTTGCCACTTGTGACGATGTGGGTGGAACGAGAGGATGTCATGCTGAGTGATGTAAGTCAATCACTCTATCCCAACGATCATGTGATCTCCCCGACATGAGGAATTTGAGAAACAAGACCGGGTCATAGGGGAAGGCGGGGAAATGAAACAAGATGAAACCAGAGAGAGACAAAGCTTAAGAGACCGTTAATCTCAGGAAACAGGGTTGCCAGCGTGGAGGGGGCTGGTAGGGAGGGACGGGGTGTCTGGGTGGTGGAAATTGGGGGAGGGTGTGTGTTATGGTGAGTGCTGGGTGTTGTGTAAGACTGACAATTCACAGACCTGTGCCCCTGAAACAAATAATAAATACATCTTGTGTTAATTAAAAAATAATAAAAAAGGAATTGAAAATGGGAAATGAGAAACGAGAGACGGAGCGGATCCTGGTTTCGGACGTAGAGGCGCTGAGCTCGGCAGGGCAGCCCCAGCAGGGCGGGCGGCCTCACCTCTGTGGGGGCGCGTGGGGGGGGGGGGGGAGGGGGGGGCGCGGGGGGCGGGGGGGGGGGGGGGGGGGAAGAGTGGCGGCCGCGGGGCCCGGGGGAGGGGTGCGGACGGGCCATGGGGCCTGTGTCTGTGCGGGACCGGCCTGCACTCCCTCTCGTGGGTGACTGCTCCAGCCTTCAGCACGAGCGAGGAGCACTGCCCCCCGGTGACCCCTCGTGACCACCCTGCCCCGCCGTCCAGGAGCTCTACAGGTTCTCAAAGTCAGACGCGACACTGATCTGCTGTGACCTCGGATCTCTCCAGAGTCCAGGGCTGGGCCCATTTGGGGGGCACCTACTCCAGTGGAGGCTGGCACCCCAAACGCCCTGAAATGATGCCCCCCTCGCTCCCAAGTCCTTGGGGCTTCGCTCAGCCCCTTCTGGTGGGGGACCTGCCCCAGGAGCCCTTCTGTTCTGAGCGGGGACAGCTGCCAGGGCCGCCTCCCTTCCCCTCTGAGTGTGCCCTTCTTTCTGCCACGAGCCTGCTTCAAGACCACCCAGACCAGCCCGCTGGCTGTCCCTGACCCCGTCCTCTGGTCCCCCAGGAGGGCACCGCCAGGCAGACTGTGTCCCCCGCTCCCAGCACAGCTGCCGGCTTCCCTGCGCAGGCGTGTGGGAGGCCGTGCAGGGTTCCCAGAATCTTGTGTGTTTGCACACTCGACGGAGCCAGCATTAGACTACTTCCTTGGAAATCTTTGAGTCACCTACCAAGGACCATGGGGAGAAAACAATGATTTCTTCAATATCACCCTCCAGAAACAGCCCTGGAGCAGCCAGGGTTTTGGAGTCACAGGAGGAGGCCGGGCACATCCCAGGGACGCGGCCGGACTGTGGGAGGTTTGAGGAATTCTTGCGAAGGACCGTAGACCCTGGAAAGGCAGTAGAACCCCAGGGCCGGGAGCGGCATGGCTGGGCTCCTCACCTACTGATTTGTGACGGGGGACGTTGCTGAACCAGCCTGTTCCTCAGTTTCCCCATCTAAAGACGGGTCCTGACAGAGGCCTGCTCACGGGGTCCGGCAGTGACCCTGGCAGCTGAGTGCGTCAGGGCGCAGGGCTGAGGGAAGCCGCTGCGTTCTGGAAGGGAGGGCCCGCATCGGCCTCGTCCCGGGCCACGCGCTGGCTGGTCTGGGGCCCTCGGACAAGGGCGACAGGGGAGGGAGTCCTGGTCCTCCCCCCGCCTTTCCCACTGCGCCTGGCCCCGGGTTAGGGGGCCCCGGGATTCCCGACAGCGGCGGACCCTCTCCCTCCCTGTCCCCCATGGTGGCCATCCCCCGGTGCCATCACATTGTTGGTGTCGGGTCGTGCTCTACCTGCGAGGTGCGGGCGACGGCGACCCCCCGGGCGGTGGCTTGTGGGTCACACGTGTGGCAGAGCGTGTATGGGTCCACCTCTGCTTCTGTCTGCCCGAGGTGGTCAAGGACACAGCTGAGCTGGGGTCGGAGCCCGCCTACCCCAAGACCCACGCCGCGGCCTGCCGTCCTGTGTTCAGGGGACAGCCCATCCGAGCAGGCCCCGTGCACCAGCCCCAACGCAGGCCGCTCCTGGCTACAGGTGGGGGTGTGAGCTCCATCTCTGGGCCTCCCCCTGCACCTTCCCCAGGCCCAGACCACGCATGCAGGGGCCACCAGGAGTCAGGCTGGTGGCCTCACGGGCGCGTGAACGTGGTGAGTGCGTCAGGACACTTAGCAAGCGTGGGGACTCACCCCGGCGGCCACCGGCCACCCACCCAGCAAGCCGGACCTGCCTGTCTTTCTGGGAATGTCGTCACTTTGGCTGAAAATCGCCAGTCTCGGGAACGTCACGGTGCGGGCCGACTGGGACAATCGGTCAGCTGACACGGAAAGCAGGCAGGGCCCCCTCGAGGTAGGGCCCCTCAGTGCCTCCAAGTGAGAACCGACAACCCAGAAGGAAGCTGCTTTGATTTGTGTACGCATGTCCGTCCGTGTCTCTCTCTCTCTCTCTCTCTCTCACACACACACACACACACACACATCTGGGGAGGGGTAGGGGGAGGGGCTCCACACTTTCAGGACTGGGGCCGCCCAGGGGCTTCATCTCGGCCCCCAGAAGGGCGGCTTCTGTGCGTGGACACCGCTGTCCGGAGGCAGGGGACTTGGAGGAGGCAGATGCCCGCCCCCGCCCCCTGTGCCCCTCCACTCTCCCTGCACCACCCCTGCCCTCAGCCCCGGGAGCCGGCGTCCACGTGCTCGAGATTGCTTTGCAGGTGGCACCCACTTGTTCTGAAGGGGAAGTTCCTCTGGTGACAAGCGCGGCGCTTCCCACGGACGCTGGGCGGACGCACTCACGCCGCTTCCTCTCCCGGGACCATAGCTGGTGCCCTGGGCCACAGCCTCGGGTTCCCCTCTGCAGACTGGGCCACCCTGCCCACCGGAAGTCAGCGGGGGTCGTGTCATGGGAGCCCCTGCCCTGGGCTTTCCACACACTCCTCCCGTGGAGGGGAGTGTCCTCTCTGTCCTCCGTGGAGACCCCCTCATCCCTCCTCCCTCAGCTTGAATGTCTTCCCATCCGCAGAGCCCCCGGGGTCCTGGCGGCAGAGCCGGCGCCCGTCTGTCTCGGGGGTGTCCTGGGCAAACCCTCCAACACTCCTCCCGGACTGTGGTTTTCGATACCGTTCACCTACCGTGAACCCCCTTCTCCCGCACACAGTGCACATGAACTTCAGCAGAGGCACAGACCGTCACCACGGTCTGATTCCAGAACATTCTCAGACTCCCCAAAGAGAGCCCAGACCCAGAAGCAGTCCCTCCCCGACCCTGCCTACCCCCGCCCCCGGCAGCTATCAGTCTTCCGTTTCTGCGGCTTTGCCTGTTTAGAACATTTCACACAGATGGAAGTAGACAGTACGTGGTCTTTCATGCATGGGTCCTTTGGCCGAGGGCAGTGTTTCCAGAATTCACCCTGCGGCAGTCGGTGTCAGCGGTCATTGCTCTGAATCACAGCCATCGCACGCACAGACCTCAGTGGTGCATCTGCTTCAGGAGACGGGCACGTGCTTGTTTCCACGTCTCGGCAGCTACGAGCAGAGCCGCTCTGAGGACGCGTCTACACACTCTAGGTGGACGTGCTCTCCGTTGTCAGAGCGGGATTGCTGGGTCACACGGTGAGACTGTTCTTACCTTTTTTTTTTTTTTAAATTTTTAAAAAGATTTTATCTATTCATTTGACCGACAGAGATCACAAGTAGGCAGAGAGGCAGGCAGAGAGAGAGAGGAGGAAGCAGGCTTCCCGCTGAGCAGAGAGCCCGATGCCGGGCTCTATCCCAGGACCCTGAGATCATGACCTGAGCCGAAGGCAGAGGCTTTAACCCACGGAGCCCCCCAGGTGCCCCTAAAAGTTAATATTAGAAAAGAGTGGATGATGATTTAGGTCCGGTCACTGCTCCGATAGCCGCCCAGCTTCCCAGCCCCCTTCACTGAGTACTGAAGCCCAGTTCGCCACCTGCGCACCCCGAGTTCTCATTCTGTGGCTCGGGGACACGGAGCTGCTGGTTCCTAGCTGGGGGCACCGTGCAGGGCAGACACCCGTCCTGTCGCTCGTTCATCGAGTTTTCTTAACCATCTTGGCCTTGCTCTCTCAGACAAATAGAAAAGTATCAAACTATTGCACTGACATTTGTTTGGAAAAGCCCCGACGAGACCCGGCAGCTCTGTATGGGCCTCCCCCGCGCGAAGGTGGCGTCCGCTCGCCGGATTCAAGCTCTGCCTTCGCTCCAAACAGTCCCGTCGTTCCCTCGTACGCACACTTGCATCGGTTTTCTGGTGGGGACTCCTGGCCACTGGCTTTGTTGCCATCACGGGACGTGTTTTTTTCTGGGTTTTGTTGACTTCCTGTGTTTTCTGTGTCTGGTCACCAGCGCCTTCTGGACTTCATCAGACACTCCTGGGGGTCTCTAAGCCATGGAGTCACACCGTCCGCAGACGCCGGGCGGGTTTACCCCCATGCTGCCGCAGCTGGACCTTGCAGGTTGCTGTCAAGCAACCGCACGGGTCCCGGGCCTGTGGGTCACGCATCAGCCTTCAGTGCCGCTGACCGAGGGTCTAGGCGTCTACGTGTCAAGGAACATGCCTGTGTTTCACAACTCTTTGTCTGTGTTGCCGTGTCGAATGTGACTGGAATTTTCCAACAGATTAAAACCATGCAGTTATTTTCTAAGTGAACCTTATCACAAAAACTTTTTTTTTTTAAAGATTTTATTTATTTATTTGTCATAGAGAGAGAAGCAAGAGTGAGCACAAGCAGACAGAGTGGCAGGCAGAGGCAGAGGGAGAGGGAGAAGCAGGCTCCGCGCCAAGCAAGGGGCCCTCTGTGGGACTCGATCCCAGGACGCTGGGATCATGACCTGAGCTGAAGGCAGCCGCTTAACCAACTGAGCCACCCAGATGTCCCCACAAAAACTTTTTTTTTTCTTTTCCAAATGTTGCTAAGCCTTTAGTTGTCCAGGAGGCCCGAGTGACACGAGAGCCTTCCCCTGAAGGGAACTGTGAAGTTTAGGACAAAGCAGAGCCCCAGTTTGGCCCGTGGACCCCGCTCCTGGAGCCCAGATGCCACGGGGCCGCCTTCAGCATGGACGCCCAGAGCTCCCAGGAGGGAAGGGGTGGCGGGAGCGGGGGGGGGGGGGCATCGGGCACGTTCAGGGGAGGGTTGGTGAGGACGGGGTGGGCAGTCCTGGGCGGAGGGCCCGTGTGTGGGGATGGAGGCCACACGGGCAAGTCCAAGCTTCCAGGCTGACGTCTGGGTCTGGATCCTGACTGTCGAGCCTGGCACGTCTCCCCCCCACCCCCCGGGGCGCAACCCGCCAAGCTGTCGGCGCCCGCCTGCTCCTCCTCCCGGGTGTCTCTGGCGGACAGTGACCCCTGCCCCCACACCCTCCTTCCCGCCAGGCAGCCCCTGGACGCCGCCCTCCCAGGGGACGGGGACCTGCAGGCCGGCCGGCCCGAGTCCCGAGAGGCCCAGCACACACAGGCCTGGCCCGGGGAGGAGTTTACCACGTGTTTATTGGATAAAGATCACAGAAACGATGGCCGTGGGCGCTCTCCACTCAGGAGAAGCGGCCCCTGTGGGAAATCAGGAATATTCTCGGCCATGTGGGTTCGATGAGTCAAAGGCACGTTTAAGGCACAGCTGGCGGCCACCACGGGGAGGCTTGTGCTGGGGGGAGGGGACGACTCCTCTTCCTCATTTCCTCACGGCCCCCGGCCCGAGGGGGGCGAGGGTCCCCCTTCCTTCAGGGCAGGACTTCCACCGTGGGCCCCGCTCCGCCCGCGCCAGCCGGCGGCCGCTCACACCAGGGGGACGGGGTAGGAGGCGCAGGCCGCCAGGCCGCACATGTTCTTTCCGCGCTCGATGAGGAAGTACCTGGCGGGCAGAGCGAGCTGGGGCCTGGCCGGGCTCCGTCCCCACTGTCCTCTCTGCCGGGCTCTGCTGCCCCCCGACCTGACTCCAGGGCTGAGGGCCAGGAAACTGATGGCCTGACTCGGAACAGCTTTCCCTCCCCCGCTCTGGCTGCCACACTGTGTGCACTCCCACGGTCCCCACAATTTACCGGGGCTCCCTCTCAGCCCCATGCGGTGGAGCCCCTCGAGGGTGTGCACAAGGGTCCCCCGTTCCAGCCCCTGGCCCCGGGGTCCACGGGAAGCACGTGGCTTGATCTCGGCTGCCCTGCCCTCCCAGCTGCCCGCCCCGTCCCGCAGGGCTGGCTTCGGGCTGAGCCGCCCACTGACCCTTCTGGGACAACAGACCCCGTTCCCAACACGGTATCGTTGGGATGTGGGGCCCAGGACAGGAGAGGCTGGCACGGGGGTGTCTCAGGGGTGTGGGGGTTCAGCCTCGGGCTCCTCCCCCAGGGCTCCATGGGGGGCCCGGCTGAACCCCGGCTCAGACGCCATGTGTGTAAGCGGGAGAGGACCCCCAGGCCCCCAGACCTGAGCGATGATAACCCCCCCCACCGAGCGCGGGGCCCAGAAGCTGCTTACCCGTTCATCCCCCACTGGGGACCCCAAGAGTTCTTCACGATCCAGTAGGGTATCCCGTTTTGCTCTCCGTACCCGACAGCCAGGACCGCGTGGTTTACTTTATCCGGAGTTTTATGACAGGAAGTGCTGGGAACAGGGAGTAGAGGGGGTGGGAGACACGGGACGGAGGCTGCACCCCGAGGGCTCGGCCCCTCCCCCGGTCACCCCCCCCCCCCCCAGGCTCTGAGGACGAAGCTGCGTCTGGTGGGGAGTGGCCTGCGGAGGCCACCCATGTGGGGCCGCAACCGAGGGCTGAGGTGCCCCCAGGAGGGGGTCTGCCCAGCAGGAATGGGGGTCTCTGGGAGGGCCCCTCAGTGTGGCGGTGGTGACCCATTGGGGGTGGGGGCTGTTTCCCTGGGAAATGGGCTCAGAGAAAGAAGGCCCCGATCGCCAGGGCCCCCCACCCAGCTGACCCTGGACCCGGGGGCGCGGGGGACACAGGGGCGGCAGAGGCCGGCACAGCCGGAGAGCTTGGCACGGAGCACGCACTGGCGGGGGCGGCACAAGGACACGCGGGTGAGCGCACACCTCCGGGTGGCGGGTCTCGGGCAGCACGGGACGGGGAGGACCCTCCGTGGGACAGGCCTGGGACTTGGGGGCCGCACTCATGATGCGGGACAGGTGAGTGCCCGGGGGGCGAGGGGGAGGCATGCCCATGCCAGAGCCGCGGTGGGGAAGCCCCCAGCCCGGACCGCGGGAGCGGCTCCTCCGTCCTGCCCACCCACCTGCTACTCACAACCGAGGTGGCCGCGGCCCTGCAGGCCGGGTCCTCCCGCCCTCCTCGCCTGGCCAGGCGGCCGTGGGGTCAACACGAGGGGTGTGGGGGGCCAGCCCTGCCCAGCCCAGGGTCGCTATAGGGACCCCGACTCACCTGGAGTAGATGCCTTTCTTGTACATCATGAAGTCGCTGGTAACCTCGAAGGCGAAGCTCACGGGGTTGTACAGGGCCACGGCTTCCACCATGGCCTCCTCGTCATTCTGCGACACACAGCCCCGTCACCGCTGCCCCTGCCACTGCTGCCCCCGCCCCCAAGGATGGCCCTTTGCCCTGAGGCAGGGATGGGCGCCCAGAAGGAAGGGAGAGAGGGCTGTGTCCACCGGGCAGCCGCCCCCTCCTCAGAGCGGGTGCGGGGCAGTGTGGAGTGGACAGGCTCCTCCGGGTTCCTTATGTGGCTACGGGTCCCTCCTCCGAAACCTGGCCCCCCGTGACCTCCCCTGCTGTGCCGGTCTGCAGGCCCTCTCTTCCCAGGGACACCCCTGCTCCCACAGAGCCCCCTGTGGTCCCCCCTGCCCTGCCCCCAACACCCCTGCCCCCACAGAGCCAGCAAAATCAACCAATCTGTCCCCCTGGTGGCATCCTAGACGGAAGCCAGTCTCGTGGAGCGCAGCCACACTTGCTGACGGCCCCGGCACG
Organism: Mustela nigripes; assembly: GCF_022355385.1. Classification (NCBI taxonomy): domain Eukaryota; kingdom Metazoa; phylum Chordata; class Mammalia; order Carnivora; family Mustelidae; genus Mustela; species Mustela nigripes. Next base: position 755,902 of record NC_081569.1, read on the forward strand.
CGGGAGCCTGAACGCCACACTCGGGGCTGTTTGTTACTGCAGCGTAACCCCGCATTCACATGCGATGAGTTTGCATTCAGTCCCTTCCACACACGCCGACATCACACACGTGTTCACACCCTCCCCCGCGGGGCGGCTCTGCTGCTTGCGTTTCACAAGGGAGAACACGGACCCGACCGGAGCCTGCCCAGACCCAGGTCTGAGCCCGACTGCCCGGTGCTCGCCCTGCACTCTGTCCCTCCCGCCTGCTGCCTCGGGACCCCATGATCGTCCAAGATCTTCCAGTCCCGGCGAGCTGCCGCCGGGACAGGCTGCCCTGCCGCGCCCACTGGCCCTCCGACAGCAGTGGACGCCGGGCTCCTCGCAGGAGCACATGACCCGTCACGGAAGGCGCGTTACTCACGATGGTGATGTTGGCCACGTCCTTCACGAAAGCGATGGCCTTGCTGGGCTGGAACTTGCAGTTACCGTCCTGTCCAGGGGGCACAAGTCAGGGAGGCTTGGCCCCGGGCTGAGACCTCGGGCCTACCCCGTGCCTTCGGGTGATGTCGGCGGAGCCGAAGCACTGAGTGTGGGGCCAGGTGATGGGGTCACTCAGAAGGGGTCAGAGTCATTCTTGTTCTCAAGGCGCTCACAGGGGTGACCTGGCCTGGCTCTGGCTCCCGTGGAGGGGGGCTCGCGGAGCCTGGGGGACCGGTGAGAACTGCAGGTGGGCGGGAGCCTGCCCGGTGGGCGAAGGGAGCACTAGTCTCGGGGCGCGGACGTGCGCAGATACCAGGCAGGTGCAGAGCAGGTACGCGGGGGCAAGAGGATGTACCCCCGAGACAGGAGAGACGGTGGGGATGGCAAGAGGCACGGCCTGGTGTCTGGGAGTGAGCCAGCAGCTGCGCAGGAGCCCAGGATTTATGGGGGCCGCACAAGGCAGGTGAGTGGTCAGAGCGAGGTCCGCGAGGCCAAGTGGCGGCCCCGGGAGAGCGGGATGAAGGAGACAGGGTCACGGATGGACCGAAGGAGCAGGTGTGGGTCTCTGAGGGCTGACGGGCAGAACTCAAGGGAGGGTCTGGACCACCCCAGACTGTGGCCAGCAGGTTCTGTGGGGGCCGGTGGGGCTCATTAGCAAGGGGAAATGCTGGTGGAACCGTGGATTTGCGGGGGAGAGACAGGGCCGTGGACAGGCCTGGGACAGAGAGGGTGCAGGTGCTGGAAGGCGCGGTCAGCATGAGAGTGACCGCACGGGCAGTGCTGACGGATGGGGAGGGCGGTGGACGCTGGTCGCTCGGTGCACCGGCAGGAGGGCACCCAGAGAACGGGAGCCACAGGCGGACGGGAGGCCGCGGGGCTGGTGTGGGGGTGGGCTCCGGCGAGCCGAGGAGACGAAGAGCGAACTAGGGGACGGTCCTGGTGGGAGGGGCCGCGCTGCCGCTCCCGGGGACGAGGAGGAAGGTGCCGGGCAGCCCCGCAGGCGGCGGCCGTGAAGCCGCAGCTGTCCCGGATTACCTGGCCCTCGTAGGGGTAGCTGTCTTCCCCCATGATGCCCTTGTTGTAGCGGATGTACTCGAAGGCCTGGCTGGGGAGGCCCCTGCAACACAGACACGCCCCCTGTGCTGGCCCGGGTCGTGGCGGCTGCAGGGGCTGGAGGTCTTGACCGGGGCCGCACCCCACAGACCCGGGAGAGACACTGGAGTTTCTGGATGGCCGCACGGACCCGCCCAGCAACGGGGATTCTCCACCACTGGGCCCCGCCCAGCAGGCCCTCCACAGACCTGCCTGCTGACCCTCACGTCCACCCTGCGGGGCCGATGCCGTCATTTCTTGGGGCTCAAAAAGGCTGAACGACTTGCCCAGGGCCACTCAGCAGACCCCAGGCATGTGAGGGGACCGCTCTAGGGCAGTAGGACGGGGCAGCGGTGGGGCAGGTCTGTGGCTAGACAGGACGGGGGCGATCTGTGGGCAGGAGAGGGGCTCCGGCCACCCCCCTCTCAGGGACGTACCCTTGGCAGCCATGATTGTTGAAGTCCTGGGCACAGTCCACCAGCTGCTGCTCGGCCTGCAGGGGCGCACGGAGGCCGTGAACGGGGGCTCGGGCACCGGGCGCTGAGCCGTCCCTGCCGGCACGTACCCGGCCCTGACAGCACCGCGTCAAGACGCCCAGAGGTCAGGGCCCCGAGGACGCCGCCGCGGCCGTCGTGTGGCGGGAGGGGCTTGGTGGTGGGTGAGGGCGCGGCCGGACTCTGTGTCAAGTGCTGCCAGTCACGGGGCACAGGTGGGGGCTCTCGTGCCCGGGGAGGCCGGCGGGGGCGGCAGCAGACAGGCGGAGCAAGGTCTCCTGCTCCCCCCCACCCAGCGGCCCTCGCCCACCACCTTCCCTTGCTCTGGGGTCAGCAGCTGGACACACAGGCCCCGGCCCCTCTCTCAGGGCAGCGGGGGCAGGGCACAGCTCCTAGAGGCCTGACTGCCGGGCTCTGCTCTGTCAAGGCCCCAGGGGCCCAACGCAGACTGGCTGGACCCCCCGGGAGTGAGCCCTGGGCTGCCCCCTCAACGGCCTTGTCTCTTTGCAGGAAAGCGTGCGTTCGGTTTCACAGCCACGAGGCAGGGGTGCCTGATTCTGCCGAAACAGCCTCCCTGCCTGAAGTCCTGAAGGAGCCCGAGGGCCCACCTGGCCCTGTCAGGCGGGGGCCAGAGCAGCCACCGCAGCAGGTGACCCCGGTGCCAGACTGCTTACCAGAGACAGCAGCTTCCCAGTCTGGATGGCGATGGCGGACTCCAGGGCCCCCGTGGTGGAGAAGGTCCAGCAGCTGCCGCAGCCGCCCTAGAGAGGCCAGGGTCAGGGTTGGGTTGGTCGCGGGGACACCTGGACGCAGGCCCGGGAGAGCCCCAGGCTCCCGTCCACACGTGGGCCTGTGCGGCCAGGGCCCTCCGTGTTATGGCGGAGGTGACCTGCTTCACCAGCGCCCACCCCGTCCCGGCCCCCCGCGGACCAAGCCCAGCGCCCATCCCGGGGGCTGCCCGCTTTCCCTCTGTGTTTGAACGTGACGTCGGCTCCTCTTCTCCCCAAGGTTTCTCGGAAGGACTCACTCATCGAGTCCCGTTTCCAGAGCCGTCTCTGCCACCACCCCTATACCAACCTCACTCCACCCGCACCTCCTCGAGCCCGACACCTGCCTCCGCCGGGCCCGCCCTCCTCCCGCCGCCGTCCAGGGCCAGGCTCTGGAGCCCACCTGCCCGGTTCCGGTCACTGCTCTGCCACGTGCCAGCTGTGCAAGCCAGGGGGTCCCCTCCGGCCTCCACCCTCTGCAACAGCATCTGGAGAGCGGGGCCGCGTGCCTGCCTCCCAGGGCCATTCGAGGCCCAGATGCGGTCCCACCCACTCATCTGTTCCTTCTCCCGCTCGTTCTGCCTCCCGAATCCCCATCACCACCACCCTTCCCTGCCCTCAGGAGGTCCGTGTTCTCAGCCTACTGGCCTCCTCCTCGTCTCTTCGTCAGTACGGGGACAGCCCTGTGCCACGGTCTCGAGAGGTCAAGCCGTGGGCCTGGCCCGGACGAAGGAGGCAGAGCAGGCCGAGTGCCTGGCACTGGACCGGGAGCAGAGTCCCCCGCTGGAGTCCCCTGTGTCCTGTCTGCTGGATGCTGGGCCATGCCTCACCCTCCTTTGCTCCGTGACATGAGAAGTCCCCGAGGGCCCGCCAGGCTGACAGAGGGTCCTGCTGCTCTGTGTGCCCCTGACGGTGGCCACGGCGAGATGCCCCACGGGCCTCTGTGCAGCCCCTGCCCCTGGGTGGCCCCTGGGAACATTCCTGACGGACATCCCCGCCTCCCTGCCCAGCAGTGAGCAGGTTCAGGCATCCTCACTGAAAACCCACTGCTTTAAAGTGTCGCAGGATCCCTGGGGCGCTGGGGAACTTGGTCGGTTAAATGGCTGACTCCTGACTTCAGCTCACGTCATGATCTCAGGGTCGTGAGATCGAGCCCCGGTCAGGCTCCCCACTCAGCAGGAGTCTGCTTGGGATTCTCCCTCTCTCCCAAATAAATAATATCTTAAACAACCCCCCCCCCCCCCCAAAAACTGTCCTGAGATTCTTAAATGGTCTACAAACTATGGCTGGGGAACAGGGGGAGAGGGTGGCTCTGTCCCGCCCCGACGTTGGCAGGGGACATTCACGGTGGCTCTGGCGCTGGTGTAAGCGTCCAGCTCTCTCGCGGGCTCCGGGAAACCCCAAGCCTGGGAGGACAGGACACTGTGCCCCGGCTTGAAGGTCAAGGTCAAGGAGAACACGCTTCTCGGGGAGACTCTCAGTGGGAAGGAGGGTTAACCCTCACCTCGCATTTTCTGGGGGTGAGAGCATGGAGGTGTTCTGGAGAAGGCCGCTGCCCTCTGCCTTCTAGGGGAGGGACTCAGTGGGCAGGGGGCAGCTGGGGGTGCTCAGACCGAGAGCAGAGCCAGCCGCCTGGTCTGCAGTTTGTGGGTGCCAAACACGGGACACACGCTGTTCCCGGCGGCCATAGCGCATCTCAACGGCGGGCGTCTCTGCTCACTGAACGCCGGCCACCCTCCGGGGGGAAGCCACCGGGAGGGGCCTGGGGCCCCATCTCTGACGGGCACAGGGAGGAAGACGTTTCGGGTGACCCTGAGACCGGGGGCCAGTGGGAACGGCGAGCACGGGGGTGCGGGTGAGCTGTAGTCCAATATGGGGGTCTCTTCCCCCAGAGCATGGGGGGGAAACCTCCCACCTTGCCGAGGCAGCGGCAGCCGGAGGGAAGGCAGTCGGGGGTCTTCCGGGCCTCGCCTCCCGCCGCTATTTTACGGGGAAGGACTAGGGTGGCCGCCCTTACCTGGTTTTTCACTGGCGACACGAACTTTCCTTTCTTTCTCCAGTCCACGGAGGACGGGTAGGGACCCCTCCCCCGAAGGTAGTTACCTCTGGTGGCAGAGCAGTTCTGGAAGGACCGAATACAATTTCAGGGGAACGAAAACTGTTTTGACAGAAAAGTGTGCAACTACAACAGAGCCATCATGAGAGCTTCGGAGAGCCCGTGGCTCTAAGAACCACTGAGCCCCCACCTGCCGGGTCAGAAGCTCTGGGAGCCCCGCTCGGGGCTGAGGGCCGGGGGCCAGACTTGACAAGTCAGAACACATTCACCCGCTCGATTTTAACGTCACACAAACAGCGGGTGACTGCAGCAGGACTACTCCCCGCACGGTATTTACGGTGGATCTACCCGAAAAGGCTACCTGTCGTTCACCTGAAATCCACTTCTGTTTTGGAAATTGTTTTAATTGTGCATCTGTATTTTCTTGGCCACCCTAAGTTCGGGGCACCCGTGGCTGAGGCCAGGGGCATGGACTGAGGACTCTGGCCCCCCAAGAACCCGGGCCCCCCTGAAGCCGGGCGGACTCTGCACTTGTCCCAAAGGTCCGGGTGGAAAGAGCCAGATTTGCTCACAGGAAATGATACCTACCTGAGGCTCCGACCAAAGGTACTTGCTTTTTATTTCCGCAAAGCTCAGGTCCGAAAACTGGTTCAGCCCCACTGAAAAAGAGAAGGAAAAACAAAAAAACCAAAAGAGGAAAAGAGGCGCTCAGTGAGTCCGCCCTGAAGAAACAGGGAAAACCCAGAACCCCCAGGCCGACCTGTGTCCTACTCCTGGCTGCGGCCCCGGCCCCTCACAGTCTTACGCGGAATTTAACGAGTGCGCCAAGGCCAGCGCTCTCTGGGCTTCAGAAGGACACACGGCGTGCTGGTCCGGGGTGTCCTGTGAACTCCGCCACCTCCCAGAGCCCTACCAGCTACACTGAGCCTCAGAGGAGAGCAGTGGGGCCAGAGGCGAGGTCAGCTCGGGCCGGCCTCGGGCCGGGGCTCCGACCGCCCCTCCACCCTAAGTCCCTGGCGCGCCCGCAGTCACGGCTGGTGTCCTTCCAGCTCTGAGACGCGGCCTCGAGGAGCCCGGAGGAAGGGCAAGCCCACGGTACTTTTGAACGTGTGGTTCCCAGCGTTGTGGGCCCTTATCCTCCTCCAATTGCCGACAAAGGTCTGCAGCCTGTGCTGGTACTCCTCTGAGCTGTATTTCTTTTGGTGCTAAAACAGAACACAGCGGCGGTAAGTCGCGGAAGCAAGGTCCAGCTCACCGGGAGACAGGGTGTTCTCTAAGAGCAGGGACGGAGGCGCTCCTTCTGGGCCCGGTTCTGGAGCCCAAGCCGCGTCAGGACGTAGGACACGGTGGCAGGTCTCGGCTGCGGAAGTCAGGCGGTTACAAAGCCCACGCCCGCCTCCGGGGACCCGCGGGCAGCCGACACCACGACAGCACGACACCACGCACGCAGGTGCCCGCGGTCGCCCGGCGGTCCCACAGCCCCTGGTGGAGAGACATATGCCAAGGGCAGGCCGCGTCGGGGCGCGGCTCCCCTCTTGGGCGAAACCCCCTTTCGCGAAAGCACCCGTGTCCTCCAGCTAATTCCGCGCCAGCATGCGGTGTCCCTGAATACAAAGTATGGATGCGGATCCCAGGCCGGGAAGGCTGCCAGCTGGCTCCATCACCAGGGACAACGGTGCGGAGGGCGCCGACCCCACCGGACCCTGCCCGCTCAGGCCAATTCCCGGTCCCCAAAGCCCCAGAGCCGTATGGTGGGAAAAGCCTCCCCGCCCCCCACCCCATCTCCAATCCGGCCCAGTCGGGTCCGACGTGCGCAACGGGGCATGAAAAGCGTCAGGAGGAAGCAGAGCACTGACCTGCGCCATCCACGACTTAAAGTGGACTTTCTCTGTGGAAAAGAGAGAAAAGAAGAACGAAATGAGGCCAGGGCGCCTGGCCACGAAATGGGACCTTCCGCCAAGCAGGCACCTTGGAGCCGATTTGCATCTCAGGAAACGGGGCGACGCAGAAGGCACTGAAAACGGTGTCGTCTAGTGTAGAATGCAGGGGGGCCCGGCCGTCCCGCGGGGGCGGCGGGAGCGAAGATGACTACGGACAGCAGGCCGGGGGCCCCCAGCGCCCCGCATCTTCGTCTACCGCTGCCCTGTCTACCACGACGGCGCCAGGACAGCTCAAATTCACTGGCGTGTGTATTCAACCACCGGGTAGCTTTCTGTACGATCTATTTCAGTGCAAAGGCAGTTTAAAAACCTAAACCCCGAGGGACAGATAAGAAGTTCTTAGACTTCCCGGTGTCCGGTGTCGGGGCCCTCTGTCCCAGCAGAGAGACGGGTCGCAGCAGCGGGCTGGCCGGCCGCTTGTGGATGGGCCCCTGGTTACCTGCCCTGTGTAGTTCTGACTTATCTAAAACTTCACGCTCAATTTCCACGGCCACAATGAATGTACTCCAGTTTACGGGAATACTGTCATTTTAATTAAAAATTCAAAAAAAATTTTTAAAGTAGGCTCCACACCCACTGTGGGGCTTGATCTCACAATCCTAAGATTAAGCATCGCACGCTGACTGAGCCTGGCACATGCCCCCTAAACACTGTCACTTTAAAATAAGACGGCCACATCCTCCTCTTGAAGCCAGCCTGGGGGAGCCCGGGCCCCTGGTCCGACACCCACCGTCAGGAACAGGGACGTCAGGGAGCGTGCGTTCACACCTGCCGCCCAACTACCCTTTCACACAAACACAGAGGCAAAAAGTAGACACAGAAATTATTCTTACTTCCTGCGAGTCACGCATCTCTGAACATTGTATGAATTCGTCCTGAACTGAATACCCACCGTGAACCAACCCGGCTGATTAAAGTATTTCAATATATTCTACGTTATGAAAAGTAATGGTCTAACATAAAAAGGAAATTTGTACTGGGAACACATCCCTGGGGCCTGGGGGCTCTGTCTGCCGAGTGTCTGACACCTTTCCGGCTCAGGTCCTGATGTCAAGGTCACGGAGTTGAGGTCAGCCTCGTGCTCAGGGTGGAGTCTGCTTGGGAGTTTCTCTCTCCCTTTGCCTCTGGCTCTCCCCTATCCCCCCCATACTCACTTTCTAAAATAAAGAAATAAATCTTTAAAAGAAGAAAACAATGCATCTTTTAATAAGGTCAACATGCTTTATGACTAAACCTTCACAGACATACAGATTCATGGGTGAATATTTCCTATTTTTTTAATGGGTCAGCATTAATTCTGGTCTTTGCTTTTTTTTTTTTAAGATTTGAGAGAGAGACAGCACACACGAGCGTGCGCGCATAAGTGAGGGGGAGGGGAGGGTCAGCGGGAGAAGCAGGCTCCCCGCTGAGCAGGGAGCCCCGTCCCAGGACCCCGGCATCATGACCTGAGCCGAAGGCAGATGCTTCACGGAGCCACCAGGCGCCTCAGTCTTTGTTTTTTGGCAGATCAAAGGACTCAGAAATCCTGCTAAATAAGCAGATCCCTAATTACTTATTGCTTCCGGGAACAGGAGGTGATTTTTAGAGCAAGGTTTCTCAATTCCTACGCCTCGAGCACATGACGCCCTGAAACCCCATCAGCTGATCCCTCGGGGAGGTCCTCTCCCTCATTCTCAGTTTCCTTGAAGAACTGATCACAGTTTCAAAGACTATCACCGTCTGTCTTTCTTGCCACCTCTGATGTGCTCAGAACCACGCTCAGATTTAGGAGGAAAGAGAGGCACAGAGCGAGTTTAGCAGAGGATGTTTGTGAAGGGGCTGGACACGAATCCCCTCTCTGTGTCCACAGTCACTTGGAGTCTCTCTGTGTTTCCCCAGGGGCTCCCCCTGCTCCCCAGGCTGGAGTTCATGCACTCAACACCCTGATTTCCCTTTGCGGGTCACACATCCATCCCGGGAACCAAGCTGCATCCGTTCACCCCGGGAAAGAAAGGCCCTACCCAGAGTACGATCCTCCGGAGATCCTCGGGTCCCCAACCCGGGTTACCGGGCCCTGCCGCGGCCAGTGGCTGCAGAGGAGAACAGACCTCAACCCAGCGGGATTTCAGGCAACCGGCCAGCCTTCACCTCTGGGATATTTCAAAAGCCACAAGCAGATGACAAGCCTGGACTATTTCCCATTCCCAGGAGGTCAGTGGAAGGAAGAGCTGGAGATGCTCCTGGGGACCAGAAGGATCTGCTGGTGGCCCAGGGCCCCGGCCTCAGACAGACCCACTAAATCCACAGGAACTTCTGGAAGGAGGATATTTGTGGATGCCTGGTCTGGGGGCTGGGTTGGCAGCGCGGAGAACGGGGTCGGCAAACGTCAGGAAGCTGAAAAATGGTTTTCTTTATACTTTCCAAAGATGGAGGAAAACATGGAACAGTTGGTAAAACCGGAGAACAACCTGCATTGAAATATCAGGGTCCACAAATACAGGTTTTGCGGAAATGGCCTCGCTCCCTGGTTTGCACTCTTTGTGGCTGCTCTCAGTGTGCAGGTGGGGAGCTGCTATGCACCCCGCCGGGCCCAGAAGGTGGACAATGCTGACCATGGCCCAGCCAGAGAAGGTTCGGGAGCCCTGCTCTGGAGTCAGGATGCCTTTGGCGCCGACACACCCGGGGTGAAGCCGGGGCACTGGGCTTCCCTTAGGTTGGGGCCGGCCTGGAGCTGCCCGCCTCCTGCCCCTCAGGTCTGCAAGACTGGGCAGCTTTCTTGTACCAGTGAGTAGGGGGGAGGGGATTCTGAACCTCAGTGACCTCCGTCCTGTCCACAGGCTGTTCTCTGACAAGCCTTGTCGGTGCCCAGGGTGAGTAGGGCGGTGGTCTTGTGAGCTCAGAGCCTGCGGGTGGGGGCCAAAGGTGGGTAGCAGCTGGGAAGGAGGAAGACCCACAGGAAGAGCCTCCAGGCTGGGGGGGGGTGCCTAAAGCCCAGCAGGGGAAGGGGTGCAGGGACAGCTGGACCAGGGCGCACGTGGCCCGAGGGGACTCCTGGTGTCTGAACTCACCCAGGGGCACTTGGGAAAACGCCCTCAGAACAGATGTGGCTCCCGCAACAGTCCAGACAACCCATTTCACAGAAAAACTCTGGCGGCGCCCATGGGGATCCCCAGGGACCTGCCCAAAAGCCCGGAAAGCCCCTGCTCACCCTGGCAGGGGTCATCAAAGCCCTCTATGTCCCCAGGCTGCGCGAGGACTCCGCGGGGGCTGCGGGCTTCTCTGGCATTCCAGGCCCTGCAGCCGCAGGCCGGTGGGACCCCGGACCCCTTCACCTCCCCCGCTCCCAACCCCCCCTTCCTCGGGTCATGCAAGACGCCGACGGACACCTCCCCCTCCTCCCGACCCCTCCTGTGAGGCGGCTCACCCTCCCGGGTCCCCACGCGCGGAGGCCCCTGTCGTGGGGCCGCGGAAAGGCCCTGCCCCGCTGCGCGCAGCCGGGTGACCCCCACCCCGCAGTCCTCCAAGGACCGAGCCGCCCGGCGAGGCTCTTTTCCCGCGGCGCCCCCTCCCCGTACCTAAGGAGCTCGCGTAGACGTCGGTGGCGTAGCTGACCGGGGGTCCCTGGAGCCCCTCGGCCAACCACAGCAGCAGCAACAAGAACCACATCCTGGCGGCTCGGCCCGCGGACTGGCTGCGAGCGCGGGGAGCCAGGCCAAGGCGGCGGCGGGGGCGGGCCGGGGCGCCGGGGGGCGGGGCTCCGCGGCTGCGGGGGCGGGGACGGAACTCCGGGGGCGGGGCTCCGCGGCGGGGCGGGGCGGGGCTCCGGGGCGGGGCTGGGCTCCCGGACACACCTGCGCGCGGGGCCCCACCTGCGCGCGGGGCCCCACCTGCGCTCCGCCGCCTGCTCTTGCTGCGGTGCCAGAAAAGCGCGCCGCGGGCGGGCCCGGGTGCTGCGGGGGCGGTCACGGCCTGACCTCGCTCTCCCTGCCCACCCTGGCCCCCGTCCCCGGTGTCGCCCTCTCCCTTCCGGCTCCAACCCCCGGAGCCCCCCTCTCCCTGCCTGCTTCCGCCCACGCCCCCAGCCCCCATCTCTGGTCCTCCTTAAGCACGTTCCTGTTGTCCCTTGTGCCTTGGAATGAACTTAGAGGTAGAGGAAGGAGACGGCCGGTTTTTTGGTGAAGCGCCCCCTGAGCCCCCTGAGCCGCAACAGGCATCTTCGTCTTTCTGATGAGAAAGTCCTATGATCGGCTTCGGGGCTGTTGGGCCAATCTGCAGAAGGGAGGAAGACCGTGGACGAGTTTGCGTGTGACAGAAGCAGAGAAGGAGGAACCAACCCTTCTGGCTAAGGGTTGGGGGGTGGAGGGGGTGGGCAGTTCACATCAACACCCAGGGCCGGGATGTTCACCGACATCCTCACCCAGCAGAGCGCAGGTGGCTGACCCCTCACCCCCACTCCCATTTTGCAGATGAGGAAACTGAGGCTCCAGAGGCCATGGTAACTGATGCTGGAAACAAGTAGGGGGCTCCCTCTGGGAGCCGGCGGCCTCACATAGACACTCTGCTAAGGGCAAAAGGCAATCTTAGCTTAACATTATCACGACCCCACAGGGGCCTGTGAGTCTACTTTAAACAGAGAGATTCTATTCGAAACTTCCTCTATCTCAACCCTCCAAGATATATGTTACCAATCATCCCCTAAGCATATGGCCCTGATACACATCTGCAGGGTCCCATGACTGGGCTTTCACTAGACAGTAATAAATGACCTTTTCTGACAATAGCTGGCCTCCTGAAGGTCCTGGAAACCTTGCTTCCAAAATCCTTAGTGACATACATGGTCCCTAACCCCTCCCAAATTGAAAGTGTATAATAGGCCACTCCTCAAGACCCCACGCAGCTCTTTCTGCCCACAGGTCCTGCCCCTGCACTTTCACAAAACCTGCTTTTTGCACCAAAGACGTCTCAAGAATTCTTTCTTGGCCATGGGCTCTGAACCCCAATATTTTCCAATAAGCTTAACTTCCCTAGTAAGTGTGCAGACGGGCTGAGCCAGGTGTGATCTTTCTGCTTTTCTGCAGCCAGAGGCATTTTGGTGAGGTGGTTGGAGCCCTTGGGGCCACTTGTCCTGTCTCCATTCTCCGCCCCTCCCCCCACCCTCCAACAGAGGTTTTCTTTCCCGCCCTGCCTCTGAGGCCCCTGGGGAGCAGGTTCTTCAGGCTCTCTCCTGGGATCTGACTGGAGGATAGGGCCCAGGAATGCTCACTTAAAGGGCCTCTGGGTGATCTCTCCATGCAGCCCTTGGGCACTGACCCCTCTGGAGAACCAGCAGTCCGTGCTCAGAGACTGTCTTTGCAGAGAGAGCATAGTCTCTGACCCCAGGCTTGCCCCTGTGCTGGGTCCCCCATGACCCTCTTGTGTGGGTCACTCCAGAGGGTCTAAGCTGCGGTGTTGTGGGCACTGGCTTGGTCAGCTGGAGACTCGCATTCGGCTCTCGTCCTACTGCAGATTTGCTGTGGGACCTAAGCTGTGGTTCGCACCACAACAGTGACGTACTCGAAACCTGGGCTCAGTCTTGTGCCCACGCGTGTGAGGGCTTCTCCGTAGTTCTGGGGCTCTGTGCTCCCACAGAGGTGAGGCTGAAGCCTGGCGCTGGAGACACAGCCCTGCTGGGCCGGGGTGGTGGGCGGAAGCCGGAAGGTTCTGTCCTGGGCTATCAATTCAGCACAGTCCGGGCACTGCCGGGAAGGGACTTTGCAAGGGAAATTGGGTTTTGAGTCAGCTGGCTTTAACTGGTGGTCTTGGGTGGTCGGAGGCCTCCAGTTCCGTCACGTGGGTCCTTCAAAGCCAAAGAGGAAGGCGGGAGAGTCAGCGAGATGAGCCAGAGGAGGGCCAGGAGCCTGAATCCCGAGAAGGGCTTTGCCTGCCATCGCTGGCTTCGAAGGGGTCAAGGGCCAAGGCACATGGGCAGCCCTCCAGAAACAGAATGGCCCCAGCCGGCGGCCCGCGGGGAAGCCGGGACCTCAGTCCCACCTGCCGACTCCTCTGCCACCAACCTGAGTCAGCTGGGGAGCCGACTCGTTCCCACAACCCCCCGAAGCGGACAGCGTGGCTGACCCCGTGAACCTGGCTGTGTGAGGCGGGAGTGGAGGAGCCCGCCGAAGCCTCGAGGACTTCTGACCATCCGAGCTGTGAGGACGTGTATTCGTGTCGTGTTAAGCCCCTAAGGTTGAGGTAATTGGTGCGCAGCAGGGCGACACCAACGCCGCGGGTGACGGGCAAGGAGACTGGGACGTGTTCGCACTTCTGGGGCCTGGGAGGCTAGGAGAAGGGGAGCAGCTTGCACCCTCCGCACTCAGGAGTCATTACTGCCTTCGTGGACGTGGCAGACCCAGTGCCAGCTGCTTGAGGTGAGCAGACTTTTCTCGGTGCTCACTATGTGTCCCCATTCTACAGATGAAATGACTGAGGCACATAGGCAACTTGCCTAAGGCCACACAACTAAGGACGGAGCTGGGGTTTGAACTGCTGGCCAGCTGAATCCAGAGTCCTGCTCCTCAGAGGTAGGCATTGGGCCCCGCGGGGGCAGGTGGGCGACAGAGAACCCCAGGCCTGCTTTCCTGACCGTCCAGGTCTGCACTCCCCGCAGGCGCCAGCAGGGCCAGGTGTCCAACCAAACCACAACTTCCCCATTCTGGGGTGACCACCTGCCGCCTCAAGCCTCCTACCTCCTGTTCCTGGGATTGCTGCCTGCGGGCCCCACCTCTGTTTATCCCTTTTCTTTAGCTCGAATCTGCTGCTCAGCCCCAGCTGTTAGCTACAGGTTTAACCGGTTTTCCAGATCACCTGTCCAAGTCAACCTCTTAGCAGATATGCGGGGCCCTCCCCAGATAAATCTCTGTGCCCCGCCTCTGGCATCTTGTAAGAGTAGAAACTGTGTTAACAATATGATCCCACAGCTGCCGCTGACACAGGTCCTGTTGTCCCACGCTCACGGCAACCCCGTGACGTTTGTCAGATGTACATGTACCCACTTCCCAGATAAAGAAGGTGAGGCGTGGAGTTCAGGAGGTGCGCTGGCAGTGCTGGAGCTCCCCCCACAGCCATGTGCTGATTTTGTGCAGTAGAAAGACAGAGGGCTGGTTGGCTGAGTGCTTGGGTGGGTGACTGTAGAGGTGCGTGTATGACGGCTGAGTGCGTAGAAGGGGCCACTGCTGGCTGGATGGAAGGATTCATGGATGCCTGGATGGAAGGAAGGAAGATGGACGGATGGACAGATGGACGGACAGATGGACGGATGCACGGCTGGCTGGCTGGATGGGCGGAAAGATGCATGGATGGATGGACATTTGGATGGACGGATGGATGGAAGGATGCATGGCTGGATGGTAAGGAAGGGGTGGGTGGTTGGATGGTGGATGGTGGATGGATGGTGGTTGGATGGTGGTTGGATGGATGGATGGGCAGATCCACAGGTGAGTGACCCAAAGGCCTGCTGAGTGCGAAAGGAAAAGGATATAGGAGGAGTGTTCGTCCACATCAGGAGATTCACCAGGAGCGCAGACCTCTTGCGCCTTCCATTCTCCATCAGGAGACACTCTGCTTAGTCCTCTTGGTTATTTCCTGTGCTATGGGTCCGGGAAATGTCCTCTGACTGTAAGAGAAGTCACTGTTTCTGTGCTGAGACGTCAGCGCGCACTCTTGGCTAGGCCCCGGAGATGCCGCAGCCACAGCCAGGAGAAGTGTGCAGGCTTGCAGAAAACTCCAGAAGCCGCGTCCCATCAAGGCCAGGACAGGGGTGAAGCAGTGGGTTACGCTGTGGAAGGAAGGGTTAGATCTCATCGTTGTTTTAGTTATTAGTGATACTTCATTTTTCATAGATTTTCTGCATTCATTTTTTATTTTTAAAAATATTGCACTCAAGTATAATTTATCTTGACTACTCTGTTTTTTTGGCACTCCTTTCCATTTTGCACCCAAGGGGTATGTCTCACTTTGTTCACCCTAGTCCTGCCCTGGGAGGGAGCAGCAGTTTCTGGACTTTTCTATAATCTCCCACACTTATGTGGAGTGAGAGCTTACCTCTGCTCGGTTGGCTTTCCTCTTGCATCTGGGGGAGGCAGGAGCTCAGCAGCTGGAGCCCGGAGTGTGTCTGCCTCCAGCCGTTTCTCCTACAGAGCCTCCTTCAGTCTCTTGTCCACATACTCTCACTGTGTACACTCCTTTGCCTATCACTTAAGACCTCTTGTGATACGTCCCTATTCTGTTTGTAATGTCTCCACCACTGCACACCATAGGTGAGCTCCTTGTCAGGCACAACCCCCAGCTCCCTCTCTGTGCTCCTGTGTTGTCCTTCCTCCTGTACAGAAGTGTTCTTTTCCAGGACCCCTGAATTAATAGTCTGCACCACCCACGGTTCTGCTTTCTCCCTTACTGTTCTGGAGAGCATCTTGCAGAGCTGGTTGATTTTCGGGCAGCTTGTCCCCGAGGCTGTTGGTCCGAGGGGTCAGTGCCCATGCTGTACTGGTGGTTAAAGATTTTGAAAGTCAGGTTTCCTGTATCTTGCCCTCTGTGGTAAAAATGCCAGGTCCTAGAGCCTGAGCTCAGGGCCCAGCATACAGCAAGTACAATGTAAATGCAGCCACAGCAGCTAGACCTGACATCATATCCTGAGTCTGGCGGTGACAGGCTGGGGCATTAAAGGTGACACTAAAAGGGCCGTTGGTCCCAGATGAGGGAGGCTGGAGGTGCCGGGCTCACCCCCTGGGGGCTTGCAGTCCCCACAGGAGGAAGGAGAATGGGCGTATGGGTTTGTGGTTGGGCTTGAGGCTCAGTGGACAGAGGGAGAGGGAGCGGCAGGTGGGGCTGGCAGAGGCCGCAGGCCCAGGAGAGGACCCACGGGTCGGCCGGGCCCCGGCCGGGTGAGCAGAACATTCCTGCCCTCCCTTCCCGGCAGCGAGAGGCGGCCTTGCCTGCTTCTGGCATGAGTCACTGGGCCCGAGTGTGGGCCACGACTGCACAGGAAGCGCGGGCTTGCAGGTGCGCGAGGGCACACGCGGGGCTGCCGAGGGAGGGGACCCGCGGGGCGAGACGGCGGCCCTGCTTGTTGCGTCCGGGTGACCCCCGGCACCCACCCCCCCAGCACCTGCCCGGTCCCCGGGGCCCTCCAGCCATCACTCGGACCCTTCCTCCTCTGACACCCCCCTCCAGCCAGACCCCTTGAGTTCCCTTCCCTGGAAGGCCCCGTTGGAGATACTTCCCCCGCGAGAAGCTCTCTGACTAGACCCCCTCTCTAGTGTGTTCCCTCCTCCACCCAGGGAGCCCACGACCCCCGGCTCCGTGTCCCCTCGGCGGCCCGCCGCTAACCGGCCTGCAGCGTTCCGATCGCAGCGGGGGGGGCTTCCCGACGGACTTGGGCGTTCGGTCTCGCTCTCTCTATTTGTTAATAGGCTGCACGCCCAGCGTGGGGCTTGAACTGGTGACCCCGAGAGCCGGCTGCTCTCTGGACCGAGCCGGGCAGGTGCCCTGTCTCACTCTCATTTTTTTGAGCCGAAATTCAAAGAAAATGAAACGAAGCATTTGAGGTGTGTAGTTCAGGGGCACTTGGCCCGTTCACGGCGTTGCGCAACCCCAGCTCCGTCTGGCTTCAGAACGTCCTCGTCCCGGTGAGGGAACCACTGCTCGTTCCTCCCCCGTGGCCACTGAGCTGCTCCCCGTCTCTGGGGATTTGCCTGTTCTGGACACTTTGCATAAAGGGAATCGTATACCAGGGGACGTTTTGTGTCTTCTTAGTTTCATATTTTTGAAGTTCATCCAAATTATAGCATGTATCCCTATGTTTAATTTGATTCTTCCGAGAGAGAGAGAGCGAGCGCGTTCGCAAGTGGTGCAGGGGATGGGGTGCAGAGGGAGAAGGAGAAGCAGGCTCCCCACTGAGCCGGGAGCCCGACGTGGGCCTCGACCTCGCCACCCTGAGATCCTGCCCTGAGCTGAAACCCAGAGCCCCACACTCTGCCACCTGAGCCCGCAGGGCGCCCTAATTCCTGTTTGAGGCTGAGTAACAGTCGCAGTATGGGTGGACCCCTTCTTGTGTGCTCATTCCTCTGCTGGTGGACACTCGGGCTGTTTCTGCCTTCTGGTGGTTATGGATGCAGCTGCTGTGAACGTCGGGGGGAGACCCCTGGCTGGGGCACCCCCAGATCCCGTGGGAACCCCGTGTTAACTCCCTGAGCGTCTGCTGGACTGTTTCCCCGGGAGGCTGCGTCCCCTCTCAGTGCCTGGCAGAGGGCGCGGGACCCCCTTTCTCTTGTGGGGCCCCCGGGATTTCTGGACTGTCTCCGTGGTGTGAAGCGCAGTCTCGTTGTGTCTGTGATGTTTGCATTTTCTTTGTGACTAATGTTGTCAAACATGTTCTCACGTGCCTGTTGGCTGCTGTCCGTCTTCTTTGGAGCAGGATCCGTGTTCCCGATGCGGGAACTGTGACTGATGCCAGCCGGCTGTGCGGTCCTGGGGGGGCGCGTGTGGGATCGGGGGTGACGAGGTCGTAGCTGGGGCAGGAACGACATTTGCTTGGCGAGGCTTCGGTGTTACTCTCTGGTCCAGTGTCCTGAGATAGATCAGCTGGAGGTACACACACATCCCGGGGTGTTATTAAAATGCAGATTCTGAGCCGGGAGGCCTGGGGGAGGGCCTGGGATCCTGCGTTTGTGACCGAGTCCCTGGCAGTACCGAAGCTGCCGGCTTGGGGGCCCCATTCTGAGTGGCACACATCTAGTTCACTCCTCCAGCTGCTCCACTGGGCCGGGTGCTGGCGGGTGGCGATGACTGTGTTCAGCCTTGTGCAGTTCCCAGGTCAGTGGGGAGGACAGGGACGTACCAACAACTGGGTGATGGGAGCAGAAACAGTCTTCATAGTGATGCTGTAGGAAAGAACGTTAGGGTTCCAAGCCCACGGCCGAGAAAGAATTCTTGAGATGTCTTTGGTGCAAAAAGGTGGTTTTATGAAAGCACAGGGGCAAAAAATTAAAAAAAAAAAAAAAATAAAGCACAGGGGCAGGACCCGGGGGCAGAAAGAACTGGGCTGTTACGTACTTTCAAGTTGGGGTTAGAGAGAGCGTAGGTCTCTAAGGGATTTTGGAAGCAAGGTTTCCAGGGCCTTGAGGGGCTAGCTGTTGTTGGGAAAAGGTCGTATATTACTGTTCAGTAAAAACTCAGTCATGGGGCGCCTGGGGGGGCTCGGTGGGTTAAAGCCTCTGCTTTCCGCTCGGGTCATGATCTCAGGGTCCTGGAATCGAGCCCGGCATCGGGCTCTCTGCTCAGCGGGGAGCCTGCTCCCCCCCGCACCCCCTCTGCCTGCCTCTCTGCCCGCTTGTGATCTCTTGTGATCAAATAAGTAAATAAAATCTTAAAAAACAAAACAAAAAAACCCCCAAAAAGTCATGAGACCTCTCAGATGCGTAACGGGGGTCATATGCTTGGGGGATGATTGCCAACATGTATCGGGGAGGGGTAGACATAAAGGAAGTTTCCAAATGAATCTTTTATGTTCACAGAGACTTACGGGATCCCAGGGGTGGAGCTAGGCTTGCCTGTGGCCCTCAGCCAAGTGTCAACATCGAGGCAGCTGAGTCCCTAGAGGAATGTCACTCTGCTCGTTTCAAGGACTTGTCGATGGGCTGTAGGTAGGCAGCAGATTTCATCATTTTCCTTCTGCCTCTGTTCCCACATCGGTAGCACTAACATCCCGTGTGCCTTTCCACTGTGACGTCTCACGCGTGCACTGCAGGGTGCCCCCGGCGTCCACATCACATGCGGCAGATTGAATGCAGAGGCAGATTCGGAAAAGCGATGTTTCTGTTTCAGCCAGACATGAAAGAGAATTGCAAACACGTAAAGGGATGCCATTTTTCCTCTCACTGAATTTTTCTTTTAAATCCAGTGATTTTTTTTCATTAAAACACAGGGTTTTTACATCTGTTGAAACACAGAAGTCAACTGAGCAAATGTGAACATTTAGGGTTTCTTCGGAGACTCCTGCGTGGGGCACATGTCCCCACTCTCCAGCAGGATGGGGGCTGTGGCAGGAGGGAGGGCCAGGAAGTCAGCGGCAGGGAAGGACGTGCGGTTTAGGGCTGGCACCCGTTTCTCTGGACAAGGGACCAGCGGCGTGTTCATCCCACAGACGCCCCCTGTCCTGCTGGTCTGGAACTTTCAGCCTGTTCACGGGTGACGTTCTTGTCTAGGGACTAGATGGCGAGCCCACGGGAGAGAGTGGTGAGGAAGCCGTGTCCCCAGACCCTCACCCCACAGGTGGTCTGTTCCCCTTGAGGGAAGCCTGGTCGTCCACGTGCAGTCTGTTCCCGGTGCAGTTCGAGGACACCTTCCCCTATCCCCCGGCCAGCCTGCACGCCCTGAACACGGCACAGAGCTCTGCTGACCAGCAGGTGCCCGACGGAGGGCCTGGTCTCTGCCAAGGTTTCCATCACAGTCCGGCTGGTGTCTCTTCCCTGACCCCGAGGGGCCTCAGGCGTCAAATCCCAGGACTCAGTTGGGGTGATTTTCAGGACACAGAGTCAGGGACAGAAGGAAGCGGGGCTCACACCCCTCGGGTTGGTGCTTCGTGCCGGGCTACGTGTGTACGTGTTGCATGTGTGGGCTTGTGGAGTCGTCAGATTGAAAACCCACTGCCCACTCACAGGCGCCCATTCCGCGCTGGTTCACCCTCACCCTGGCCCTCTCGGGAACTCCAGGGTGGGGTGGGCTGTGGGTCCCAGAGCCCCCGAATCTGTCCCCCACGGGGACGCAGCTGGCCAATGGCAAAGCGGGGGTCAGAACCGGCTCTGTCTGTCGCTTGTGGTCCGTTGAGCTGGTTGAAAATGTGAGCTTCTGTTAAACCTTCCTGAGTGTCCTGTCGTCTGACAGAAACGGTGATGGGGATGCGAAGATCAGGCTCGTGTCTCAGCGATGTTGCAGCTTCAACTCCAAGTTACACGCAGTGGAATCGTGTGATTTAGGCTATCATGACACCCCTGGGTTAGCAAAACAGACATGCTCGGTGACGCGAACCCCTGAGCACCAAGAACCATCTACTTTACACAACGTAGTTGAGACCTTTGCTCGGCCTGGAGCTCATAAAATGTGATCCCGCTGAATCGTGTCTCCATTTACTAAGAGGACTGTCCCATCAAAGCCACTTGATTGTTCCGGAAGTTAGAGACAGAAATGGAGGGGTGCGGGATGAGAGTCCCCAAAAGATATCAGGCCCTGGTCCCTAGAGCCTGTCAGTGTCACTTGCAGGGAAATTCCTTTGTGTTTGTTTTTCTTTAAGTCTTTATTTAGGATGCCTGGGGGCTCTGCGGAGCAAGTGTCCGCCTTCGGCTCAGGTCCCGATCCCGGGGATCCGGGGATCGAGCCCCGGGTTGGGCTCCCCGCTCAGCAGAGAACCTGTCTCGCCCCCTCCCCTACTCACGCTCTCTCTCTCTCAAACGACCAAATGCAAATCTTTTCAAGTAAATAAATAAATGAGGGGCGTCTGGGTGGCTCAGTGGGTTAAAGCCGCTGCCTTCGGCTCAGGTCATGATCTCAGGGTCCTGGGATCGAGTCCCACATCGGGCTCTCTGCTCAGCGGGGAGCCTGCTTCCTCCTCTCTCTCTCTCTGCCTCTCTGCCTACTTGTGATCTCTGTCAAATAAATAAATAAA
The DNA here is from genome assembly GCF_022355385.1 of Mustela nigripes. Classification (NCBI taxonomy): domain Eukaryota; kingdom Metazoa; phylum Chordata; class Mammalia; order Carnivora; family Mustelidae; genus Mustela; species Mustela nigripes. The sequence continues at coordinate 776,388 of NC_081569.1, forward strand.
ATCTTTAAAAAAAAAATAAATGAAGTTTGGTTTGCATCTTCCTTGGTGGACGTACCGTGCAGTACTGGTTTCTGGAGCGGAACTCAGTGGTTCGTCACCTGCCTGCAAAGCCCAGGGCCCGTGACAGCAGGTGCCCTCGTGGATGCCCATCCCCCCCAGCCCATCCCCCGCCGCCTCCCTCCGCCATCCCTCAGCGGTTCTCTGCAGTTCGCCGTCTCTTGGTTTGCCTCCCTCTCTCCTCTCCCCCCCTGCCCGTATTGGTCGTGTGTCTCTTGTCTTCAACTCCACGTGTGAGCGAGGGCATATGGTCTTTGTCGGGAAGAGGTTCTTTGTAGATGGGGTTCAGCTAAGGGTCTTGGTTTCGGGAGACGGTCGGGCTCGGCCCAGCAGCCGGAGCTCACTTAGCCGAACTCCTCTGAGAGGGGCGCCAAGGGAGGCACCTGGTCCGTGTGTCTGAGCCGCAGCCGTGAACACGGGGCAGCACGGGGCCCAGGGGAGAGGGTGCGGGCAGCCGCCGGGGGGCGAGAGCGGACCGTCCCCCGAGCCCCCGGGGCACGGCGACCCTGCGGACAGACACCGAGACTTTGGGTGGGACTTGATGTCCCCGTAACTGTGGGCAAACACATTTCTGTTGTTTCAGGGCAAAAACAGAAGGTGACGTTCTTGGGAAGGGATGAAACCGGCTCACGTCCGACAGATGAGTGACTGTCTTTTGGGTGCGTTGTTTCTGCTTTAACGCGTAAATCCATCACGGTTTCTTGTTATTTAGTGGAATCCTACAGATTGCGGTAAAACACACACAACACCGACCTTACCGTCCTGACCCCCGGGAGCCCAGCGGTAGGAGACACAGGCAGACCGAGTGCCACCGTCCCCGACCCCTGGACTCTCCTCACCCTGGGAAGCCGAGGCTCTGTCCCCACCACACAGCAGCCCCCCAGCCCCCAGCCCCCAGCCCCTGGCCCCCCGGCCCCACCATGGACTCTCTGTCTCTGTGAGCCTGGGACCCTGGTGCCTCATGAGAGACATCCAACAGCATCTGTCCTTCTGTGACTGGCTCATCTCACGGGCATCCCTGTTTGCAGCAGGTGTCCGGGGTCCTTCTGAGCGAGGACCTCAGCCGCCTCCATTCTGAGCTTGGTCTGTGTTTGCCGGTTATGTTCCTCTTTCTGGCTTATTTCTTAACTCAGGGAAAGGACCAGAGCATCCTGTGGTGGGAACAGAAACCGCCCCCTCGAGCAGCCAGGACGGCCCCGAGCCCGTGAGACCCCGTGACTGACCCCGGGACAGTGACAGACCTGACCTTCACCGCCTACCTGCCCACGACCTCCTCCTGTAGGCCTGGAGCTCTTTTCCACCCTTGGGGCGCTGGTCCGAGGGCTTCCCGGGCCTGGCTCCGCGCAACGAACGCCTGTCCTGTCTCACCCCCGCCGTCTCCCTGCCTTTGATGCTGCCAGCGGTGCGTGGCTGACCTGGTCCGTCGGGGACCCCACCCCACGCTTGCCTTTCGAGGCTGTCTTGCACATAGAGCATGCGTGTGTACATCCACCGACGGGCGCGCGGCCGCAGACTCCTGCCGGCTGCTGGGAACGCGGGTGTGGTTTATCTTCGAGAACCTGCTTACTGCTCTCTGCGCTCCCGCCCGGGCGTGGGATGGCTGTGATGTTGGTATTTTTAAAGGGATTTAACAAATCATGTTGAAAGACTTCCCTGAAGTTTTAGTCTTCAATGCACTAATCAGTAACTAAAATTATAGCGACTGATAGAAACAACTTATGTGGGTTTTGGGGGGAAATTCTCAAAGGAGTTTTTAAAAATAAGGTATTTATTTATTTGCGAGAGAGCGGGGGAGAGCACAAGTGGAGGAGCAGCAGACAGAGGGGGAAGCAGGCTCCCCGCCGAGCAGAGAGCCCGATGCGGGGCTGGATCCCAGGACGCTGAGATCAGGACCTGAGCTGAAGGCAGACGCTTCACAGACTGAGCCCCTGAGGTGCCCCAGAGTTCTCAGCAGTTTTGTGGTTGGAGAGAACGTTGGCTCAGGAGGCTGGCAGGGAAGGGGACGAGCTCCCACCGCTTGGAAGGTAATTAGGAGGTTAACCAGGACGGGACTGTAACCCTGTGTAAGTGGGAGTCAGGGGTGACCTCTGGGTTTCCGGCTTGCAAAACGGGTGGGGTGCTGAGGAGGCCGGGGTGGGGCGGGAAGCTGCTGAGGTCGGTTTGGTCCAGTTGAGTTCCAGGTGGCAGTGGGTGACCCCCAGGGTGTCGGCTTCCAGGTGGTCAGCCGCAGGGTCTGAAGCAGGAGGGCGAGGCTGTCGCTGGAGACCTGCGGGTTATCGGCTGTGGGCGTCCTGTCCCAGCGGGGTCAGGAGCTCCAGGAGGTCGGGGACAGGGTGGGGGGCTGCTCCCCAGGTATGCGCTTGAGGAGCTGTGATGAATGCCTGGAGGGTGCGTTGGTCTGGGCGGCACCGTGGTGTCCTGTGATGACAGCCGGTCTCTTCAGGCTGCCGCCCCCGCCGCCCTTGGGGCTGCCGCTCCCGGCCCTCGGGAGCCCGGGGCCACTGGAGGGATCCGTGACACTGACCTGGTCTGCATGGCAGATGCCCACGTGCTGTCAATCACAGATGTTCACGTTGCTTTTGACGTTTTAAAAGCATTCGAATATTACCTTTCCTGCAGAGGTTTTTGGCAGACCCTTAAATCTGACACCTGGTGGGGGAGGTGTTCCTCTGGCTGCTCTTTAGTCCTGCCCTGAAACTGCTCTGAGCGCTGCCCAGTGCCCGACTCCCCCAGCGCCTGTCTTCATGGGAGTGGTGACGAGTGGCGAGTCACCCCTTGTGTCATCCAGGTCAGGTCAGGCGTCTCGGCCTCCTCACCACCCCCTGCCTAACCGTCCTCATGGCGCTTACCACCGTGCCCTGGGCATTTCCAGGACTTGTCCACTGCCCCCGCCCAGCAGAACATGTGCCTGGTGGGGGCTGGGGACCCCGCTGCATGGCTCCTCCCCAAGCTCGCGGAGTCCGAGCGTTCTGTGACTATTTCAGGAAGGGCCGACGGCCGGGGCTGTGGGGCATGGGCTGGCCTTGTGCTCGCCATCTCGCTGAGTCTTCCCAGCAACACTGCAAGGCAGACGGTAGCATTGACCCGTTTTACAGAATGCACACCGTCACTGCGGCTGGTGAGGGGCCGGGTGTGGGGGTGATTGAACCTGGGCAGTCTACCAGTGCATGGGGCGTTCCGGGTAACTGTGGGGAGCAGAGCACCGTGCCATGAGAGCTGCTGCCCCCCTCTCGACCCACGCCCGGGACCCACAGTGACATCCCTGGGGGCAGCACTCCTGCAGCAAGCCGCCTTCCCCGCAGGGACGGACCCACTCCGAGCCCCGGTCCGGAGCAGCCGCCGTCTCAGGGTCTGCTCTCCGTGGGAGAAGGGTAAGGTCCCCGTCTGAAGCCTGGAGGCCGAGGACACCCAGTTGTGCTTTTGCCTTCCTTTGCAGGACACAGAAGGCAACAGCCTGGACCTCAGGGACGCCCCTGTGGACAAGGCCCATGGAGCCCAGTGCGGCCTCTGACGGCAGAAGGAGTAACGGCTGCCGGCTCGGATTTAAAGAAGTCCGTTTCCCACCCATCCTCCTGTGGGCCCAGGAGGTGCTTGCTCTTCCCCCAGTTAGCGATGCATCCCGTGCTGAGTGCGTTCCCCGTGTGCGCTCGTTCATCCTGTTCTAGGAGGAAGTATTCTCACCCCCTTCTTCAGAGAAAGACATCGAGGCTCAGAGAGGTTGAGGGACTTGGCTGGGCTCACCAGCAGGTGAGTGGTGCGGCGGGCAGCCACAGGAGCCGGGTCCCCGTGGAGCTGTCCTCCTGGGGTCACTGCAGAAGTGGGATAAAGAGTGCGGGCCGAGGCGGGAAGGGCAGGGGCGCCCGCGGGCTGCAGGTCCCAGGGCAGGCGGCCCTGGGAGGGTCTGCAAGTGGGTCTTGCCTGACTCCGGGCTTCGTGCCTATAACGGAGGGCAGCGTGCTGGCCCCAGCCCCCATGGGAGACAGGCGGGGGTGCTCCCAGCTGCTCTCCTGGGCTCAGACCCCTCTTCCTTGGCCCATTCCGGCTCGCCCTCCTTTGGGTGGTAGCCGGGCCATAGCCGCACCCCATGGGCTCCGCTGGCCCCAGCCAGGAGCTGTCCTCCCCTTTGAGAATTCTCATTCCCAGGGCTTCCCGGGGCCCGACGTCCGCATCTCACCTCTACCCCTGTGTTGCACGCTCACGCTTGCCGTTCTGGAGCAAGCACACTCTCTCACGCTTCTGCGCTTCTGCTGGTCTTGGCCTGGGGCGCCCTCCCACCAGCACTGCCTGGGAAGTCATCCTCGCCTTTCCCACCTCCTCGTAACCCTGTGCGGCTTTCTCCAACCCCCCACCATGTGCCCTCTCCTCCTCGGGGTCCCCAAGGCCCTCCTGGCCCCATCTGACAGACACTGAAGCCGTCTGTCTCCACGGACCAAAAGATGATGCCGACCCTTTGCTCCTCTTCCCATTAGGAGGAGAGCTCGGTCCCCTTCCCCCTGTGACCCAGCTGGCCTTGGCGACATGCCGGGTCCCTGGGATGTTGCGGGAAGTCTGAGGGCAGCTTGTAAGCAGCCTTGTAGCTTTTGCCCAAGTCTCTTGGAAGGTGGCTCTTGGGACCCAGTGACTGCCCTGGGGAGCCCAAGCCGCAGGGAGAGGCCGGATGAGGGTGCTGGGTGGACAGCCCCAGCTCAGCCCCCAGCCAGCGTCCACTCCTGGACGCCCCGCCCAGTTGAGCCTTTGGGTAACCCAAGCTGCTGTGGCTGTGACCTCAGGAGAGCCCCGTCCTCAACCCCCAGGACTCAGAAAGCTCGCAGAAACTGTCCCAAGCTGTTCACACATTGGGGTGATTTGTCCCAGGGACAGCAGATCACCGAAACGGTCTCCCTCATCAGACCGCGAGTCCCCAAGGGCAGGTCCGTGTCCTTGTCCAGATCTCCGGCCCCCACCAGGGGTCTGGTAAGGAGCAGGGGGCTCCTCAGATACCCTGTGAGTGAATGAATGAAACCCATCAAAACACACTGTTCACCCTGAGATAGAAGAGATTTATTAGCAAGAGGTAATCAGGAAACATATATTTTTACAAAAATGGAAATATCTTTTTTTTTTTTTCCAAACAAGCCATAAGTTGAAATATTGTAGGACTTGAAATAGAATTCTCACACCACTAGGTATTGCTTACAGCAAAACTGTCTGTCGTCGTGAGCCTGCCTGCCGCTCAGGTGAGCCCGCGTTCTGGCCGCTGCGCGGTGCAGGAAGTGGGTGGTGGCGTTTACAGAGTGAGCATGATGGCACCGCACCCGCGGGAGGGCGCTCAGGACCACGGGGGGCGCGAGGAGAACACTCGGTTACCTGCCCCTGGCTCTACGGTGTACGAGCTTCACGAAGCAGACGGACTCAGGGCATCTCAACGTAAGCTTGTAGAGACCGTTAGGCAGCTAAGAGAGGAGGAGCGACGTGTTCTGTGTCCCCGACTTGCTGCGGAGGCTGGGCCGCGTTCTGCGCCGGTGGGCGCGACCTCGTGTGGTGACTCCGTGTCCCCGGGGACGTGTCGGGGCCTTGGCCGGGGTCACGGAGACGCTACTCATGGTACCTGCTGAGAGTCCTAGAGCGAGGAGCGCGCGGTGCCGGCACGAGGTGGCGGCGCTGGTGTCGCGGGGCGTGGTTCTCGGTGCCGAGGACGCCCCTCTGTCCGGATGACTGGGACACGGGGGAGCTCGGACCCCTGGGATTTCGGCTGAAAAAGCTGCTTTGGAAATTGGCATCACCGTCAGCGGGAAGATCTGTGAACGACTGGACTTCAGGGTGCGGCCCTCCCGCCTCCCCCCACCCCCCAGTTAGAACAACGACATGAAACATGCTGGGAGGGCGCCCGGGGCGGGGGGTGGGGGGCGCGGCGGCCCGGGGGGGGGCGGCCGGAAGCAGGGTGGCGCCCGGGCTCGCGTCCGCACGCAGTCTGTGCCCCCTTCTGAGAGACCGAGGGGCCGGGAAGACTCGGACGCCGTCGCCGGAAGGAGCCAGGCGCTGCGGGACGCGGGGAGGGCCGACGTCGGAAACGGAGCCGAGACGCCTATTCCGGTCTACGGGAATCTAAGAAGGAGAGCGGACTGGTGTTCTTGGAGAAGCACATACTAAAGAGGAAAGTCCAGGAACCAGGCGACTATGTACAGCGGCACACAGCGCGTGTCCGTGGCGCGCCCGTGGCCTGCAGCGCGTGTCCGTGGCGCGGCCGTGGCCTCAGGTGGGCAGCTTCGGCTCCATGCGCAGGGACGACTCGTACAGGCTGTCCTCATCCATCACGAAGGACCGGTCCAGCAGGTACTGGGTCACCTGAGGGCAGGAGATCACAGAAGGAGAAGCGGCCGCAGGACCCTGGGAAGCAGGTCCTCCAAGGGGCGGCCGGCCGGCTCATGGGCCTTACACCGGTGTGGTGTCTCGGTGGTGTCGTTTGACAGCGTCCTGACAGTAAGGCAAAGTCACATCGGTCAGCATGACCCTTGACTGCCGTTGCCCTGGCGGACACTTGGGGCTTTTAAATTTTTTTTTAAGATTCCATGTATTTATTTGAGAGAGGAAAACATGAACAGGGGGAGGGAGAGGTAGAGAGAGAAACAGACTCCATGCAAAGTGGGGAGCCTGACGTGGGGCTTGAACCCAGGACCCTGGGATCATGACCTGAGCTGAGGCAGACGCTTTACCAACGGAGCCACCCAGGTGCCACGGTTTTCGGCGCCCCAATTTTGAAAAAAATATTGGCCATGTCAAGTGTAGAATCTAATAGTGGGTGTCTGGGGGTTCACATGTTGCAGACAGGTCTGAACACCGGCTGACAAAGCACCATGCCGCGTTCACCCCGAGAGAGGAAAGTGGAAATGCGCTGTGTGAGGGCCGGGCCTCCCTGTCTGGCCTTGCGCGGCTCACTCTGGGGCAAAGCCTCCTTGTGCACAGTCGGAGGCCCCACGCCTCTTCCCTCCTCGCTCCCCGCACGAGCGGCTGGGCTCCTACAGTCAGAGCTGCCCGAGCGACCAGAGCCCAGACCTCCCCGGGGCAGGGAAGCTCGGGCTCCATGTGCAAATTCGACTAGTTCCATAAGCTTGTTTCCTGGCTTCCCACAGTCCTTAGGACCAGGTTCCGGATCCTTCCAGGAGCCCGGGCTCGCATGGTTCAGGCCTGCCTGCTGCAGCCACCCCCCGGCAGGTCCCCCCCTGCCCCCTGGAGCCAGTCTTGCCCGCAGGGGCAGCGCCGTCCTGCCGGGACCTGCGTGTGCTCCCTCTCAGCCTGGCGGTTCCGGCCAAGGCGGACCGACCCACGCGCCCGTCACGGCGGAGAGCTGTGTAGACAGGTCTCTCTGCCGCTGTCCGACAGAACACTCTCAGAGATGTGCTGCTGAGGAAGGAAGGGAGGCTTGGGGCATATGCTAGGCCGTGACGTCACAGGGAAAAGTCTCGGCTCTGCTCACTTTTGCCCAGAGATGGGGATCCCGCTGCCCCCGCGGGGGACTTTTCAATGCCCATCCTTCCCAACCGTGAGCTGTGTGACTAGGGGACGTATGCCTTTCCACAGAGATGTTGTAAACGCCGCCTCCCTTGCCTGCGAGGTGGGGGTGGCTATTGGACGGGATCATCAACGGGGGTGGGGAGGCCCAAATCAGCCCAGAACTGTACCAGAGGTGAGGCGTGAAGCCCAGGGGAGCCCGGGAGCGACGAGGGTGGTCCAGACGGAGCCCCTGAGTGAGCGCCGAAGGCCGGGCGGGTGCTTACCTTCACCTGGTGCTCTATTTTATACGCGGTTTGTTGAAACTGGCGAATCTCTCGGATAATATGAGATATCTGTGGGAAGTGGGCAGTTTAAGAAGACAGTTTGCTGTCTCCGTGCCCCCCGCCCCCCCAAGCCCCTCCACTTCACAGCACAGAAGGGGCACCAACAGCCATGGTTCTAGACCCAGCCCTGCCCTTCCCCCACGGGGTGACCGTGCTGGGTCACTGACCGCCCCCCAACCCCGAGCCTCGGGCTTCTCCTCTGGCTTGTGGGATGTACCCTGCCATGGGTGCCTACCCCTCAGCCTGTCCGCCTCATCTGAGGGCCTGCCGGATGCGGCCTGCGCCTCGGGGAGAGCCCCTGGCTCTCCGGGGAGCACATGCCCAACGGAGCAGGCCTGGTGGTCCGGGACTCAGGTCTGGGCTCGGAGGCCCCTGGACTGCCCTGTGAAACTCACCATTCTCATCTTGGAGAAGTTGACCAGGCCGTCCTCCGTGTAATTGGGCGTCCCCTCTTCGATGAAGGCCAGGTCGGTGAGGTACATCCCCAGGTAAGGGACACAGGGAGGGTCACAACTTCGAAGCGAACAGCATTAAACAGAAGTTTTTCATTTAGAAACACGAGGCTAAGTGGTTTCTCTTCGCCGAGAATCCTAGGAACTCTCAGGCCTATAGGGTCAGCTGGCTGCGAGGCTCAGTCCACTGGGGTGATGGGTGACATGGTCCCAGCGGGGCCTGGAGCCTCTCCACCAACAGTCCCCTCCCTCCCTGAGCCAGAACGGCCTCCCCTACCTCTCTGTCCTGTCCTGGAAGAGCCCCCTCCCCATCTCTCCAGTGAAACTCTCCAACCGATCCTGCTCTGGGATCACCTCCCCAAGAGCCCTGCAGCTGTCACCCCATTCAGTCAGCCATGGACCCAGCCCCCAGCATCCTTCTGCTCCTTGAGACTTCTCTGCCTCCACATCAGGCCCTGCAGGATGTCCTGCTGCCCAAGCCCTGGGGCACCCGAGCAAGAAACCCTGGTCCTCTGAGGTCACCCTCCTGCACGTGGCTTATGGGCAGGGGATTGGGGGACAGTGTCCATGAGAGGTGATTCTGGGGGGACATTTTTGGATGATGGACCACACCACTCTGATCCGTGGCTTTGGGTGCGGCCCTATGGTGGTGCCCCTGGGTGGGGCTGATTTTGGGGTGGGTCCTGGGGCCCCCATCTTCTGGCAGAGCCCCAGGGAATGCCCTCAGGGGACCCTCACTGTGTCCTGCAGCGCCTCTCAGCTCAGCACACAGATGCCGGGGCTCTCTGCATGTACCTGCAGGGACAACTGACCCCCTCTCTAGACCCTCTGACCTCGGTCTCCTTGAGGCCACGTGACACCCATCGCTCTAGTTCCTCTAGAACCAGGGGTGGCAGGCAGAACGGTGGAGGTGGGGCAAGAACAGAAACCCAGCCTCCCCTGAGCCTACTGGTTGTGGAAGCCCAGCCAGCCGGGTGTCTGAGTCCCGGGGCTCCCCTCACACCATGGAGTGGGTCGGGAAAGCAGTTTTAGGAGCTCAGAAGTTGAGTTTAGGGGATGCCTGGACACTATCAAATCACATTGATTCCTGTGGTAAGAAACACCCGATTTTCATCTGGGGTAGTAGGCTTCCGTACATGGTCCATTTCCTCCCCCACTTCTTTCTTTTTTAAACAAGTAGCAGCTGGTCTCAGGGTGAGTGTGGGCAAACACCACAATCCCGCCAGAGCTCAGCAACATTGTATCTATTTCTGGCGGTAACTTTGTATCACCACCAGAAGGGTGATTTTCCATTTACTGCCTTGCTACCTCTTTCCTTCTTCTTCACATTTATTTTGGGGAAAATGGAATTACTTAGAGGGAAACCCGCTCAGTGAATGTGGGTGCAGCTGGCACGCGGGTGGGAGGCGTGCCCTTGGAGATGCGGAGAGCGGGCACAGGACAAATGGTTTTTTGAGATGTAGGTCTTGACTCTTTCTTGGGCATTGAAAATAATTTAGCAAGTGTTGATCAGATTTTTTTTTTTAATGAAAAAAAATCAGAAGTAGAATAAAAAAAAATCTGAGTTCATTGCCTGGACCAAAAGTATACGTTGTTTTGTGAAGTTTTGTTCCTGTTATGTGCACACACATTTCTAAACATATATGTATGTATTATTTTTACTGTGGGTTGCGGGGGGAAAAAAAAAAAAAACCCAGACCTGAGCAGGTCACCGGCAGGCATCTCTGGGTCCCATCGGACACACGGTCTGGGACTGTTGGAGGCCAGGCTTTCCACACCCCACCTGTCACGCTGTGAGCCTGAGGCCCAGGCTCGGGGGCGGACAGGGACAGAGTTCAAAGATAGAGAAGGAAATCTGGGGCCACCGGGGGCTGGCAGCTTGCGGGCCGGCAGTCTCTGATGGGGCTTCCCAGCTCGCCCTGCTGGGTCCACACTTGACCCAGGAACTCGGTAACTGGAGGCCGGGAAGCACCTCTTGTCTGGGTTGGGGGTAGGGAGGGGAAGCAAGTGGCCACAGTGTTCCTGGAGGCCTCAGACCAGTGGAAAAGATCGGGGGTTCCTCTGACCCCAGGGTACCAGCAACTGAAGGTCAGATGTGTCAGCCTGGTGGGCTTGCCACTGTGGGGTCACCTGTCCCTTCTCCCTCCTCTGCCCTGCCCCGCAGGGGGGCGGGCCTCTCTCCCACACGCTCTTTTGCCTCCAGCTGAGGATCTCCGCTCCTCCCCAGGGAGGGTGTGAGGGCCATTCGGGCTGGGCTGTTTGTTCCCGAGCCCCTGGGGCCAGGGTCCAAGCCTCCCGCATGCAGATCAAGTGAATTAGGTACTCAGATTTGGGGGAAAATACTGCCGTGGGGCAGGAGTGGGGGTGGGGCTCAGAGTCCAGTCCTGTTTTTTGCCACCTGGACACAAACTGCTCTGTCTCATTAGCAGGAGACCAGGGTTTGCTGGGTGGTCACGGGCAGAAAATCAAAGTGGGAAGAGGTATTTGGTATGTTGGAGCCCTTGGACGCTGCATAGGCCCACAGACAGATGGATTTCCACCCCCGTGAAGGGGGTCTGGGGAGGGGCTGGGCCAGCTAGCCGCCTGGTGCCCCCATGGCTGTTCCTGTCCGCGCACGGGCAGCCGCCCACAGGGGAAGCCCAGCCCCGGCTCCTCTAACGGACGGCTGCCTGTTCAAATTACAGCCGACGTGCCGAAAGACAAATGCAGGCTGGGTTAAGACTGGGTCAACCAGAAGTGACCCCCAAAAGGGCTGGGGACAAAGTTTTCCTGACAAATTTAGATCTCAGCCAAACGCTGCGGCCTGGAGCTTTGGGAGGCCCTGAGGGCTGACAGGAGGGGACAGCCTCACGGGACCCGCTAGGGTGTGGGTTTGGGGAATGAACAGGGCGGCTGCGGCTGTGCTCAGGGTGTCTGGGCGGGGACAGACAGGTGCCCAGGGCAAGTGCTGCGGGTGCACTCGGGGGGTTATGAAAAGGTGGGTGAGGCGAAGAGGTGTCGGAGGCAGGGGTGAAGCCTTGGCTGGTACGGGTAATAAGGCCATCCGTTAAATAGTGCCGCGGGCTGGGACGGACTCGGTAAGGCTCCGCACGGCTCCTCGTGCCGCCACTGCCCCCTGCCTGGTGAGACAGACCCCAGGGTTTCACACGGCACAGCTCTATGGGGAAACCACAGTGCCTCCAGAGAAGGGATGCAGGGCACCTCTGCCCCGGGTCTCCCCAACCTCTTTCCCTTGCAGTGCTTGGCCCCCGCACCCATGAAACAAGAACCTGGTTTGCACGAAGGCGTCAGTCCCCAGGATGCCCGGGGATCCCATGTCCCCGCTGCCCTGCATGATGGGAGCGGAGGCACCTGGGCCAGGCACTGACACAGGCCCATGTGGACGAGGGAAGACAGCACAGGGTCACTGAGACAGGATAGGAGCCGTGGAGCCATGGAGGTGGCGGACGGACGAGGAAGCCATGGGAGGGAGGTGGATGCAGGGGTGCCCGGGTGGGCAGACAGGCTAGGGAATGCACAGTGGGGCGACCCCCACAAGCACAGCCTGGGGGTACCAGAGAGACGGCACATGTGGGTGGGACACGGAGCTGGTGGAGGGCGGGCCAGGGCCGGGGGGGGGACCGGTGGGGAGGGGGCTGGGGCTGGCAGCTTGGTGTGCGGACCTGCCGGGGAGGAGGGTTTGCTCCGTCCCCAGGCTGGGGGGCAGTGACCATGCGATCTGGCATGACGGCAGGACAGCGCTCGTGGGCTCTGTAAGCAGCCAGGACCCTAGGGGTGGCCCGGGGTCTCTCCACGGTGTTCAGGGAAGAAGGGGTGAGGCCAGCCCGGTGGCCCAAAGCGCACAGCTATGGGGGTGACGGTAACCCTGTCTCACGGGAGTGTGTGGCCAAGTGGGCACCAGGGGCTGGGGCTCTCCTGTGCTGGGAGAGTTCGCCTGGAAGCGGCCATGGGCAAACCACGGAGTGCAGGCCTCGCAGGCCACTCCGTGCCATGGCCCTAGGGCCTCCATGTCCGCATCCAGAGGAGCAGGACTGGAGACTCTCCATACCGCGGTGATCTCCGGGGGGTGGTACCACCCCGCGGGGACAGTGGCAATAAGTGCGGGAGTTCTGGGGGTCAGAACGTGGGGAGGGGCCCTGGCATCTCGTGGACGGAGGCCGGGGCTGCGGTTGACACCCTGAGGGCATGAGACAGCCATCTACGCAGGACGATCCTGTCTAAGGGCCGAGGTGGGGAGGCTCTGCAAACAGTAGGCGGCTGGGGGGAGCTCTGCCAACAGTGAGCAGCAGGTGTTGGGAAAACGGCCTTTCTTTGATTCCAAGGTGCCATTTTTTGTACAACGCTCTCTGGTTTTGAGGACTAATTCTCAGTTAAAAAAAGGAGGCACAATCCCATGAAACAAACACATTGACTTCAGGGCACATCCTGATGTCAGAAATACTGAACTGTGGGGTCAGGGGGCGTGTCGGCCTGGAGGCGTCTGGGGTCACGGCTGGTGGCTCCTGGGGACAGCAACCCCTTCCAGGGCCCCCTCCTCTCTCTTTCTCCCAGGAAATGCCACCACGACTCCGGGATTTCTCCGCAGACTATGGAGGCCAGAGCTGACCCAGCCTGGCAGTCTGGGCTGCCTGGGGGTCTTATGGGTAGATGGACGGACAGACAGACAGATCTGCTCCAGCCACTGTGGCCGGTGAATGTGTTTGCCATGCGGTTCTGCGATTTAGACGGTAACGGTGACAAAATGACACACACTTACTTTTTCAGAGCTTCTCTCAGATTCTTAAATCTGCCCTCTGATGACACAAGCTTTTGGAGCTTATCAATCAAAGCTTTCGTCTAGAAAGAATTAGAAGCATTTACTAACACACAACATGCCCCGAGGCCCACGTGCCAGCCCAAGCTCCACGGGCTGCCCTCGGGGCTCCAGGACCCCAGCCACTCTGCCCGTCATGGGATGGGGCATTTCCGGGGACCCCTGGAGTCTGGAAGCTCACCGCCCACCTCCTGAAGACTCAGACACAGACCCACATCCTACGCATCTGTCAGCGTCCACGTACCCTTCAGAAACACAGAAGTGGGGCGTGGGGGACCTGGCGGGAACCCTGGGCACCCCGAGCCTGGGGGGTGGGGGTGGGATGCGGCCACTACAAAGATACCCCCTCCAGAGCACAGCCTCTCTCGTGCACGGAGGCCCAGGGCTGCGGACAAGGGGTTCCCCTTCACCTGTAGCTCTCAGGACCTCACGCCAGTGTAAGAATCAAGAAAGTCAATGACAGATGGGCTGATCATCTAGAAAAAACAGGACTTCCAGGGGGAAGACCCCCTTCCCCTCTGCCGGCCAAGGGTCCTGTCCGCTGCTCATCCAGCCGGACACCGGCATTGGTTGAAGCATGTCCGGCCTGGGTCTGGCTTGGCACTCCCTTCCCTGTGGGGCTGGGGAGCCCGTGCCTTGGCAGCCTCCAGCTCCCTCATTTACACCGCAGGCAGTGGACTAGTGAGCCCTCTTTCCAGCTCCCGTCCCCCCAGTCCAGACCGTGGCCGAGGGCACACTGGCCGCACCCATAAGCTTTGGGCCAGAATTTTCTGAGCAATCTGCCCACAGAAAACGACAGCATGTTCCTTCTGATGGGTGAAGAGACCCATATGTGCTCCCCTAGAGGCGCAGCGGGCAGGGCACCCCGTTCAGACTGACGGGAAGAGTCAATCATCGGTTTACACCAACCCCGCTCAAAGCAGAAGTGTGTTCTGGATCTGGTGAAAGCGACACATGGAGCCAAGGGCACAGGTCTCCGCTTTCTCCCGGGATGGCTGCCCTCACCTATCTGTCCTGGAGCCCGGATGCCCAGGCCACCTCTGTTCTGGCCTCTCAGTGTCCTCCCTGTGCTTTTCCAGAATTTTCTACTGCCCCACTCGCCTCTGGAGGAAGGACCTGAGGTGTGGGGCCAGATGTGGGGCTGAGAGTCCTGGACGGGAGCCTGGCTGGGCGCTGTGACCCCCTCAGCGAGCCCACAGGCCAGACAGCACCCGCAGAGCGCTGGGTGTCCACACTCACATCTGGAGAATGGGAGAAGAGGCCCGGGTATTCCCTAAGGGCAACAACAGTAAGATATCCTGGGACTGTGGGCCCCACAGAATCGAGCTCCGGAGGCCCTGGGGGCCACAGAGCTCCAGGGGAAGGATCCCCCGCCAGTGGTCATGAGAACCCAGGGAGGATATTCTGGGGGTTTGGGGTATACACTTGGGGCCAATCTGTGGCTCTGACATGGGCACTTTGATTCCTCCCACATCCGTGTTTTTCCGGGGCGTTGTTCTGTCCAGGAAGGATTTTGCAGCCTGAGACCCACTACATTTCCCAAGTCACTGCTTAAAAGAGTGAGTTCTGACTTGAAGCAGCTCCTGCACCTCCTGGCGGGGCCAGGAGCTCAAGGGGACACAGGGCCCTGGGATCTGGGGCATCTCTGCCTGTGAGCAGAAAAGAGGGGCCCCTGGAGTAGGTCACTGAAGCCAGAGGCCCAGCGAGGGGCCTGCCTTGGACGTGGTGTTGAGGACAAAGATGAACATCCCTTCCTGTCCGCCATCCGAACACTTCAGGACGGCCAAGGCTGCTCCCTCCCAAGGAGGCCCAAGGTATCTATCGTTGGCCAAAGAGACGTCCATCCCTGCGAGAGTGTGACCATCCTCCGGAGGGGACACACACATCCGATGCTCAACTGCACTTGGTGGGGGGGCTTTCATGAGGATGGGAGAAGCTGGTGAACCGAGCCAGAGGTCCCCACCTCAGCCTGGCTGCTTGGCTCTGTCGTGGGCTGGCCTGGGCTTGGGCAGAATGCTGTCTGGCTTTGGGACAGCACCTTCAAGCCGACGACAGAAGCCTGCTGCTGGGCCTGCGTTTCAGGCCCTTCTGGTCTCAAGCATCGAGGGAACACCGGCAGAGGGACAGCGACCGTCCCTGGCTGGGGCTGGCCAGGTGCTGTGTAGATGCACGGGGCCCACAGAAGGGCTGGGAGAAGCCAGCAGGGCCTGCTGGCCACAGAGTGTGCAGGCCTGCGTGCGCTTTCCGATGCACCTGTGACGTTCGGACCCAGGTCCTGAATGGCATCCAAGAATGCAGGACAGGCCATGCACCTTGACCTCTAACTGCCTTCCATTTGCATTCCCCTAAGAGAACAGAAGGCTCTGGGATGGTCAAAGTGGCTCCCTCCCAACTCCAGACCAAGGGTGATGCTCGAAAACGAGGCAAGAGAGGCTCAGAGCCCCCCGTGTGGAGGGAAAGCGGGGCTGGTCTGAGGGCAGGAGAAGAGAGCCACAGAACCAGACTGGGCCATCCGACTCCACCGACAGCCCTGCCTGAACCCTGACAGGCCAAGCCAGCTTGGATGACTCCGGGGTCCGACAGCCGCCTGCTTGGTCCCCTGCTACAGGAGGTCACAGCGCCGCGGGGCCACACATGGCCAGATGGGCCTACACGCCTGAGCTCCTGAGCTCCAGCCTCTGCTCTCCAGGAGCCCCTGTTCTTGTCCTGGCCCTGGCGTGTCTGTGTTTGGGGAGACAAGAGCCCCAGGCTTGTGGGTTGGGCTGCTTAGATAAGGAGGAGGAACGGAGGGACCTGATGGCTGCCTGGGGGGCACAGGATCGTGCCCTGCTGTGGCATGAGGATACGGAGGCAGGTAATGAAGAGAACATGAGAGGCACTCGGTGTGCAAACCTAGAGCCGCCCAGATGAGACAGGCCCCTTGGAGACCCCGTGGCCCCCAGAGCCCAGCCAGTGGCAGGGCAACAGACACCACTGCCAAGGTATCCATGCCTGAAGAGGCTTGTTCCGTGCGTCAGCAGAGCCTGTCCGCCTCCTGCACATGTGTGGGCTGGGGCCCGGAGCCCACCATGTGCACCAAGGAGGTGGCCTCCGTGTGATCCTCTTAGGAGAGCTGCCCCCTCCAGACCTCAGTGTAGGGAACTTTATTCCCGAGGAAGAAGCCATATTTCAGAATTGTGCTCTGAACGGATCAAGATCAAGCCCACATTTAAGATCACCGACTCCCTGGTGGCCAGAAGGGCTGGTGAGTCTCAAGTCCCGGGAAGGAACCTACAGGACCACCTGGCCACCATCTCGGCAGCCCTGTAGATCTGGACTAGCATCCACATGAAGCCACCACTCTTGTCCCAGCTCAAGGAGAAGAGCATGGGGACCAGTCGTCACTGTCTTACATGTCCCGCTTTGCAGTGTTAATTGTTTAAGTGGCAATAAAGTCCTGTGGGTCCCAGGGCCACATTTGTGGGCCAGATACCTGGTCCTGGTGATACAGGAGAAGAGGTTCTGCTGGGAGTGTTGGCCCTCACCCTGTCCTGTGCCCACCTACAGATGTCCAGAGGTCAGCACTCCAGTGCCCCAGCCCAGCCCAGCCCCAGGCCGGCCACGGTGCCCGCCTCCCGCCCGCACCTGCTTGGAGACTTTGAGCCACGTCTTTTTCAGCCGGAATATCGCGCTGCGGTTCATGGATGAGGTGATCTCCAGCACGGCATTGTAGTTGTGCAAGCAGCGACAGATGTCGGCCACGGCCACCCACTTCTCGATGGTGCTCACTCTTGCGTTGATGTCCTCATTGCGGATGATTTCTGAAGCAATCAAGTTACTGATCTTTAAGCCCATGCAATAAGACAAGAAAAAACAAGAGGCATAAGTATTGCAAGGCTGACAAATCCTGAGAGTTCGCTGAAACGTTATTACCAGAACAACTAGCAGGAACTCGCTAGGGCGGCTGCTTCAAGACTCAACACACCAAAATGGGAGGTTTTTCTATGTATTGGCCGTGCCAACTAGAAAACACCATGACCAAGACCTTCACAATCCCAATGGGAGCGTGTGAATTACCTCGGAACCTAAACTGATGCGAACCTTGGAAGATCCTACACGAAAAAACTATCGAAGGTTTTAAAGGTTTGAAGTATGAAGGAAAAGATCCAGTTCCCAAATGGGAATATAAATACTCCATACTAACACGTGACTTTAATGCACTCCAGTAAATGAGCGAGTATTTCCTGAGAACCCTACAAAGCAAGTTCACGGTTCCCCTGGAAAAAGACAGGAGAGCCCAGCTCTGCGAGAGTCTCCATCATACAACTGGGGCTCGGCGAGGACCCGCACTCTGTGGCATCCTGGTCTCACATATAAATTCCCCAGCACACGGGCACAAATCCAATGCGGGTGGGGCTGGGGGCGGTCAGGGAGCTGGGGCGTGGGACCAAAGCATTGGTCCAAAGCATTCTTTGCAATTTCCTATGAATCTCTAATTACTTAAAAAAGGTAAGAAAAAGACTACTGTTTATTAAAAGAATTAAGGCAATAAAAGGACGTTTACAGATGAATAAAAACTGTAGGGCCTTACTGCCAAGAACTCTTCTCAAAAATAATTTCTGGGCACCTGGGTGGCTCAGTTGGAGAAGTGTCTGCCTTCGGCTCAGGTCATGATCCCAGGGTCCTGGGATCGAGTCCTGCATCGGGCTCTCTGCTCAGTGAGGAGTCTGCTTCTCCCTCTGAGCTTCTCCATCTCGTGCTCTCTTTCCCTCTCTCAAATAATAAATAAAATCTCAAGAAAAGTAATTTCTGAAGGATGTACATCAGAAGGATGGATTGTAAAACTATTTAAGAACGGAAACCGCTGAAGAGAATCAGGAAGGAATGATAATGCAAAATAGTACATATGTTAGAATGCTTCTTCTTCTTCTTCTTTTTAAAGATTTTGTTTATTTGACAGAGAGAGACAGAGAGAGAGAGGGAACACAAGCAGGGGGGAGTGGGAGAGGGGGAAGCAGGCTTCCTGCTAAGCAGGGAGCCCAATGCGGGGCTCGATCCCAGGACCCTGGGATCATAACCTGAGCTGAAGGCAGAGGCTTAATGACTGAGCCAGCCAGGCGCCCCTGTATATTATAACTCTTAAGTATGTTGAAGAGATAAAGGTTTTTTTCTCTCCAATCACAGACACTGAACCCAAAACCAGTTTTACGTATACGTTATACAATTTTTTTTGAAGGAGTAGCTCAGTGAAATCTTACAGAACATAGAGAAAAAAGATCTTCTAACTTATGCCATGAGCCCAGTATAGTCTCGACACCAAAACCAGAGATGCACAACACGAGAAGGAGAATCACACACTGTTCGTTTAACACACCACGGCCGTGTTACTTTGTCCCTGGAACGCGGGGGTGGTCGACTGTTAGTGACTGCCGGAGAGAAACCTGCCTTCCTGCCTCCGCAGACTGAAGGGCGTAGACTGTTCGCCCAACTCAATAGATGCGGAAAGAATCGCTGATAAAATTCATCGTTTATCTGCGGTAAACACCATTAGCAAACCAGGAAAATCATTTCTTTCAGCCGACAAACCACCGTCACCGAAGCAGGGAAGCCAGAGAGGCGATCTGGAAGCACCACCCAGACCAGTACAACATCCGCACCCCAGCCCGTCCCAAGAGGCCGCGGGGGTGCACGCGGGCTGCAGGGGCGACGCAGGCATGGGGGCGGGTGCACCCGGGCACCTCCGTCCCTTGCCCTCATTCTAGCCCTGATGCTGGAGAGCCCAGTCGGTACACTCAACCAGGCAAAGAGATCACAGGCCAAAGGTCAGAGAAAGGTCTAGAAACAGCGGCAGGTGGTGATGGTCTCCTCAGGGAGGCACACAGTCCGTGTCGGCAGAAAGGACGGATTTTAAGAGACATGGCCAGATGCCAGGTGGCGACGCGGGCAGCCCTCAGAGGTGGACCTCGTGGTTTCAGAGCAGGCTATCCGGCCGCGTAATGTCGGGGATGGAACTTAACCCCCTCAGGCCTCGGTCACTCCATCATAAAGCGAGCGAGACAGGTTTAAACAAGCTGGTGATGATGGGGCCTGTGGCACCGCGGCCGGCATGAGCCAGAAAGGCAGCCAGCGCGGACGTCGTGTCCCGGCCCTTGGCTCCCCTGGGTCCCGGGCACAGCTGTGGCGGACCCGCCCACCTGCTCCACTTGGACACGGGCCCCCTGCTCCGCGGCTGGGTTCCCTACAGGGCTCCCCTCCCGAGCTGTGGTGTGTGTGGGGGGGTCGCCCACCTTTCCTCCTGGGGCCACGGAGCCTCCCTGGTGCGGGCATTGGCCAGGGAGCCCCGGCCAAGCTGTCAGGACAAGCAGAGTGCACGCTCCTGCCTCCAGCCATCAGGGGCCTTCACTGGTGCCGCGACACTGCTCAGAGTGCCCTCGGGGCTGGTACGGGGCAGCACGGACGGGGCCCTGTGTGGGTGGGGCTGGAGCCGGGGCGGCCGTGGAGGAGTCGCCGGGACACGTCTGCCTCCAGTCAGAAGCTCGGCAGGAGACCGCAGGCATCCGTCCTCAGAGCCTAGGTCTGCTTGTGTCCACCACACGGGCTAAGGGTTGGTGTGAGATGATGACGCCTACAAACCCTGGGTGTCCCATGCCTCGTGGGGAGTCCACTGTGCACCCAGCTCCCCGAGGGTCCTGGTGAAGAAGAACCGGGAGACACAGGCACTGCCCCTGGCCCCCGTACTCACGTCATTGAAATGCTTGGTGGTCTTCATGATATAGGGGGTCCTTTCGTTCTTCTCCAGTTTCATCCAGCCCTGTCCGAAGAACTCCCTGTGGGAAGCGAGGACACCCGCGCCATGAGCTCTGTCCCACTCAGCCCTTTGCTGTGAGGGCTCTGACCCTTGGGGTGGAACCTCCCGCAGAGCCCCAGACAGGAAGGGAAGCTGCGCTGGCGTCTAGCTTGGTTTGGACTGGCTCAAGGCCTCAGTAGCCTCATCTGTGAAATGGGAACGCAGCCACTTTCCCCCCGGGGCTGCTGGCAGGACAAGGCCAGAGCCCCGTGTGGGAAGGCTCAGCATCTACCATGGAGGCAGAGTCCAGGGGGCCCTGTCTGGGAGCTCGGGCCCAACGGGGAGCACTCCTGCCTCAGACTCACTGTGCAGAGAGGCCGGTCTGCAGCCTAGGGGTGACGGGGCAAGGAGCCTGCAGGCCAGTGTGAGTCCTGGGAGGACCCTGTGGGAAGGCCACAGACAGTCCGGGCCTCTTGGGGTAGCTCTGCATTTGGTAGGGATGGTGAGGGGCCCCAGTCGCATGCTGTGGACAGGACGGGAGCAATTCTCTGCTTCTGCTCCCAGAGGAGCCCCCCAGAGCCACTGGGCTTCGCCGGTGGACCCCGCCACTGCCCGAGATGCAGCCACCCTCTCCCCACTGACTGCCGGTGGAAGTTTCCGGAAGCAGAGACCAAATACCCTAGAGTGTGTCAGAGCCTCAGATCCCGAGGTTCCAATGTGGGGAGACTATTCCCGGACACTTGTCAGAAAATCCGAGAAATGCTTCCTTACAAGGCGGTTTACGTCAGCTTTAGATGAAAACGTGAAAACTGTAGCGACTTCACGCCTCGCGGAGGGAGGCTGGCATGAGTTCACTAAGTGGTGCAGTTACCAGCGGCACTTGGGGCGAGGAGCTACAGTCCCGGCGGGGACGCCAGGCCTCTGGGCTCCTGCGACATCCAGAGCTGGCCCCGCCCCCTGCTCTGGGGGCACATGTGTGTGCACACTCACATGCAACCAAGCACAGGTGTGCACACTCATGTATGCACATTCACACACCAACACACACGTGTGTACCCTTGCACGCCCGCACATGTACACAGCGCACAACTCACGTGTTTGTGCTCACACACCCACATAGTCACACCCATACACACGTGTGCACAATCACAAGCAGGTATGCACACACTCACCCACGCACATGCGTACACAGTGCACAACCGCACTCGTGTCTTGCACACCCACGCAGTCACACACATGGGCACACTCACACACTCTCACGCGTGCACGCACTCACACGTTCACGCACACCCACACACATGCGTGCGTGTGCACACTAACATGCGCACATGCTCCTCTTTTGGAGCTTCTGGGAAAGCTTGAGTGTGCATGCGCACGTGTGTGCAGAGCGTGGGGCCAGGGAAGAGAGCACAGTCCTGTCCCACATCCCTGTGGACACACACGCTTCTGATTCCCCGTGGTGGGTGCACGTGGCTCCGGATGTCCAGGCGTGGGTCCCAGGGAGGCCATGCAGCCAGCTGCTGGGAGGGGGGGCCCGCACCCACGGCCACTCACTCATAGGGGATCTTCTTGAAGACGAGGTGATCCAGCAGGGTGAGCTGCTCCGCGATCTCCAGGGCCGAGTGGTTTTCAAAGGGCTCTGCCTTGACGCCTTCCGCCTGAGGGGAACAAGTCCTGAGTCAGGACCTCCTGCTTCCCCGCGGCCTCTCTGGTGCGATCTCAGCCTTGTCCTGGGTGGGGGCGGGAAGGGCACGGCGGGGGCGTGTGCGGGCCCGTGCTCCGTGAGTCAGCACTCCTGCCACAAGGAGGCTACCTTGTCCCGCATGGGACTGAGACCACAGAGGCGTCCGGAGGACTGTGACTGGCCCACGTCAGTCGGCAGGACACGGGCTGCCTGGGCCTGGAGCCCGGCTGTGAATTCAGGCTCCCCATGACCTGTCCCTCCCCTCATGTTCTGTCTGGACCCATAGCTGGCTCCAGAATGTCTCATTTGGAGCCCCATTAGCAGTGTGGGCTCACCGGGGTGATGACCTCCCGGGGCACCCAGAAGGTGGCTGGCTGGCCCTCGTCGTGGGGTTCCCGTGTTTCTGGCCCCCAGGACCACCGTGGGCACAACCTTTATGGCTATCCACCGCCTGGCATCCCCGGCCAGGGGAAAGCCTTGGGAAACACTTGTCAGGGGACCAAGGTCCTGGTGGCAGGGATTTGATCAAAGGTGGACGTGGAAATGCCGGTGTCCTTGACACAGAGGCCCCCTGTAGTGTCTGGGAGGGGCGAGACAGGGCTGGAGGAGAGAGCCGAAGGAGCCTCAGGGCTGGCCCTGGGGTGGGGGGGCTGTATCCAGGAGCGAGGGGTCAGGAACACGAATCACCCCGACCTCTAGCTAAGCCACACGGGACAGAGGGCAAGCCACCCTGCCCAAGGTCTCAGGGGCTGGGCTGAACACCCCCAAGCCTGCACTGCTCACAAGGGAACAGGTCCACCTCCTATCAAGGGGGCAAGCCCTCTCCTAGACCGTCTGCCTCCCTCCGTCCCTCCCCCGCTCCCTCAGCAAACAGCCACTGAGGGTCCCTGCTAGACACTGGACGCAGAAGGACCAGAAAACAGTCCTGGCCATCAGAGAGCTCCAGCCACAGGATGGGGCAGGGACAGCACGCAGGGAAGCAGAAGAAGAGCTCCCACACAGTCCTGGGCGTAGTGTCCCCAGACCAGAGGTCTGGATGTGATGGCAGGGGGCATGATACCATCAGGGAGTGACAAGTGGTGACTTGGGGACAAGAACAGCAGGTGCCACCAAGGGGGGCCCAGGACAGCTGCCAGGCCTGAGGGCCCGTGGGGGTGAGCCACAAGAAGGCTAAGGCAGAGAAGGCAAGGAGCTTGCCCTGCTCCCTCTGGGTCACCTGGGAGACAAGGTGACCCCGGAGGAGAGGCGGAAGCAGAGCCGGCCCGCCTGCCTTGGGGCCCGTCTGAGTGTCCCTGTGAGCAGCCCTCAGGCTCTCTGGCGAGGCCGCTGGGGCCTGTGCACACAAGGTGTGCCCCCCACGCACTCTCGGGGCTCCGGGAACAAGTCCGGGCTGGAGGGCGGCTATGCTCAGCGATGCTTTGTTCTGCAAGAGCCTCAGGATGTTTGCCCGGAAACAAGGGGCTCTCATGCTCTCAAGGGCTCAGCACTGTGGTTGGTCCCTGCCGGGAACCGCTCAGGGAAGGAGCCCGGACTCTCAGGGCTCAGCCAACCTCCTGCCCCAAGGGTCCATGTGGCGTCTTTGCACCAACACCTTTCCTGCCCCGGGACCCAGCCTCCATGCCAGCGGCGCGGGGAGGGGGGCAGGGTGTCGGCCGCTGCAGGCCGGAGGTGCCCCCGGTGCTCCCCATGGGGTCCCAGGCCTCGGATAGCTAGGAGGAGAGGGGAGGGGAGCGGTGTGCCCAGAACCCGAAGTCCTCTGTCCTCACCCTGGGTACGGCAGCGCCCAGAGCTCGGGCCGCCAGTGCGGGAAGTGAGCCAGCATGGGGCTGTGGGGCGGGCAGAGGCCGTCGGCCTCCAGCTTCCTTGCCACCACAGTGGCAGGGGCCCTGGTCTCTGGGGTGGCTTGTGGCGGCATGCCGGGGCCACCTGGCTGACCTGGAGGAGGACGCGGGCCCGCTGGGCCCCGGGAGCACATCGCCGCCCTCTCCACTGCGCGCCCCGCCGCCGTGAGCTCAAACGGCTCGCAGCAAGCTAGCGCTCCCCGGGGGCGCCCGCATAGGTGGACAGCGGCTCCGACTCCAGGGGATGAGGCACCATGAGTGCGGGACGAGCTCTTGCTCTTGAGTTGGAACCGAGCCAGGTGAGGACTCAGGCTTGGACCCTGAGGCCCTGGGTGGGGCCCGTCACTGCCCCTGACCCTGCTGCTTCATCCCCCGCGGGACTGCAGGTGTAGACGGGCTGCCCTTGAAGAGAGCCTGGCCGGGGGTCAGCGCTCAGGAGCCCCCCCCCGCACGCTGGAACCCCCTAGCCTCCTCCAGGGACCTCGGAGCAGAGACCAGCCGGCGGGGCCGGGGAGGGGGGCTGTGAGCAGAGGATGAGGGGGGAGGGGCGGAGGTGAGTTCCCTCCCTCCAAAAAGTGGTGCTGATTCCTGCTCCCTGGTGTCTGGGAACGTCACCTGATCTTTGCACGTGTGCAAAGGGAGGGTGACGCAGGGGTGAGGATAGCCCAGAACAAGGAGGCAGAGAGCAGAGGTTCAGGGGCACACGCCGAGGGCCACCCAGGGCTCCAGGAAGCTGGAAGAGGCAGGAAGCCCCCCCCCAAACCCCGGGAGCGTCTTCTGCTGACACCTGACTTCAACCCCCGGCCTGCAGAATGGGCAGAGGACACGTTTCTGCTTCTCTGTGTCAGCGGCACTGTCTTCTGGCCGCACCCGGGGACCCGTGCTGGAGGGGCTGTGAGGTGCGTGGGGCGCGGCTCACCAGCTGCGTGATCTCCTCCAGCGTGATCTGGTTGTCACCCGGGTCCTCCTGGGTCAGAGTCCTAAAGCACGAGACAGCACGGGGAGCCCCGTGAGCAGGTTCCCCTGCCTCCCCTCGGTGTCACCCCTCCCCACGCAGGTCCCTGCGGGCTGCTCTGCACTTTCCCGAGCTGGAGCCCACTGCCCGTTGGTCACAGACATCTCCCTGATGGCCTGACCTGCAGGATTCAGCTCCCTGCCCCTCCAGCCTGGGTGAGGCCTCTCCTGGGGCCCCCTCAGCCCCAGTGTCCTGGTGTCAGGAAGGCTGTGTGCACGCTTGGCCCCTGTCACCCCAGGGCCAGGAGCCCAAGAGCGGGCTGATGTCTGATCTGTCAGCCCCCGTGGCTTGGGCCTGTGGCCAGTGCCCGTGGGACGACAGGAGGAACAAGGGGAATTGGCGCCAGGCCTGGGGGCGGTGTGGGCAGGAGAGCCTCCCAGACAGAGGAACAGAGCCAGTGGGAGGCCCAGAGGTGGCCCGTGTGCGGGGGCAGGAGGTGGCGGGTGAGTGCAGAGTGGGCAGTGGGCCATGGTGGGGCGTGAGGATGGACCCGGAGTCAGACCACAGTGCGTGGCCCACACTGTGACAGCACGGTGACCTCTGGGGGATGAGGCGGCCGTGGGCGCTTGGACAAACAGGAGTCTGCCCCGCAGAAGGCATTATCAGAGAACCTGACAGCCAGGTGACGGTGTACAGAGCGTCTGGCCCGGGGTGCCACTGCCGGCCGTGGCGAGGGTGCCATTCCACGCGGGCCCCCCCGACGCCAGCCTGCTCTCTTCGTGGCAGCGGAGGCAGCGTCCGGGACAAGCTCCTGAGCTGACGAGCCTCCGTCCGTGGGCTCAGGGGCTCTGCGCCCTCCTGAGGGAGAGACACTTGGCCCCGGGGCAGGCAAAGTGGACGGTGTAGCTGTTTAAGTCCCGCACTCGCCCCCGACGCCTGTAGACAGAGCCAGCCGGTATCGGCCGCTCGGCTCTGGGCAGGGGCGCCCACGCTCCTCTCTGGGCATCACATGCAGCCGGGGGTGCCACGTGGCCTCTGTGACTGAGGAGCTGGACTCTCAATCCATTAAGATTTAACGGCCCTGGGTGGCTGGCGGCTGCACCAAGGGTGCCGGGACCAGACAGGAGCTGGGGGCTGTGCGGTGGGGGCAGGCACAGCTCCTGCCTCAGGGAGGTCCAGGTCCGAGCGGAGGAAGGACATACAGATGCCTGCCAGGGACCCGTCCGCAGAAACGGGGCGCACAGCCCTCCGGTGGCTCAAATCCCCCCCAACACCCGAACACCTGCTTGAGGCCAGCCCACCTGGAGGGAAGCCCCTGGCTCCCTGCCCCTGGCCAGTAGTGTGGGGACAGGGCTGGGCCCCACGCAGTAGCCGTGCCCAGGGGGCTGGGGCTGCCCAGACCTGATGATGTTGGCTGCGGCCTTCCTCTCCTGGGTCAGCAGCTCGGGGTCGTGCATGACCTCCTCCAGGAAGCTGACCACCTTGCATCTGAGCTCGTCGTTGGTCTCGAAGTCCTGTGGGGGGAGACGTGGCGGCGGCTCTGGCCATTGCTCAGGCTGCCCGGAGCTGGCGCCCCGGTCCCGCCACACGCGGGGGGCCGCCTGCCTTGTCTTCCTTTGCCCTGGCTGCGTGGGCAGGCACCAGGGGAGCCTAGAGACCCTCAGGTGTAAAACTCTGGGCAAGACCAGGGGTCAGCTCCTGGCTGGCTGTGCCCCAAGGCCAGGACCCTGGGGTGCAGATGTACTGGTTCCCTCTGCAGAGAGGTGGACGGACCCAGGCCTCAGGGCCCTGGAATGTCCTTGGTGCCCTCCCAGGGGAGGCACCGGAGCAGCCCCTAGGCCCCCTCCCGCTGCCCCGAGGCCATCCTGCTCGCGGTCCTGGCAGGGGCTCCCGGGGGCCAGCACGGGGGGTGCCCACCCACCTGAGAGTGTTTGGAGACCCAGTGGCGGAGCACGTTCAGGACGCGGTTGGTGGCCGCTCGCCGGATCACGAACTCCTTGTCCCCGTTCCTCTGGTCAGGGGGAAACCCTGCGGCACAGGGGACACAGGGTACAGGAGAACAAGAAATGGGGCTCGGTGCTCGTCGGGATCCAAGCCCTGGGCCGGGGTCAGCCAGGCCACTGCGGTGCCAGCACCTGCGGCCTTCGGGTTGGGGGTTCAGTGCTGGCCAAGGCCGGGGGCAGCAAGCCCTGAACACCCGGAGGGGGGGCGGTGTCTGGGGCTGCGGCCGGGCTGTGCCCGCAGAGGGAGCAGACCCCTCCCATGTACCTGCGCTGGCCAGGGACATCCTGCGGTACTTTTCCTTGTTCGGGGCTCCCTCGTTGGCTCCTGCCGTGGCGATGGCAAAGGCAGAAGCCGCCGACAGGGCGCTGCGCGTACTGTCCAGTTCCCGACACGAGGTCACGACGACCCCGTTGTTGTAGGAGAAGAGGGGGAACTCTGTGGAGGGGACGGAACCGACCCTCAGCCTTCCCTCGGCTGCCAGAGAACCGGGGGTCCGCATACCGGAGCAGCCCCAAGACAGCCAACCCGTCCTCACAGGTCCCAGGGCTTAGCAGGCGGGGGGGGGGGGCCCATTCCCCTGCTCACATCCCGCGGGAGACAAGCGACCCCCCCCAGGGCGGTCTTGGGGTAGGGAAAGCCCCCACCTCCCCCTGCCTTCTCCACGGAGCCGTGCCAGTCTGTGGAAGCCCCAGCTCATGCCCTGTCCACGGCTCTGCTTTACCCCCTGGGGCCCGGCTGGCCCATGCTGCTTGGGGACAGCATCATGAGCTTCCTTACGCTCTTGGGCTATTTGGGATGAACACATAACCTTTCCAGTGGCTGACAGGCTCACGGGCACGATGGGGCGGAGTGAGGCCTGGCTCGCTGTGTGGTCTCGCATGTGTCAGATACCCTGAGTCCCTCGTCTGTGCGCAGTAGGGACAGAAACACCCACTCTGAGCAGTGGATGTCCCATTAGAGGAGAGGGTGTGGCCGCAAGTCCACAGCCTCACACCGTGAAACGCTCGGGCCAAATAACGCTTAGTATTTAGCGGTAGCAGTCACAGCCCCTGATTCTGGAAACCCAGCCCGTCCTCTTCGGGTCTCTGGACAGCAAGCCACAGTCAGGACGAGCTCATGGTATTGGTGCTGCAGGGAGCGAGTGGCTTCCTTCAAACACTCCAGACTCCGTTCTGATGTCTGCAGTGTGGTCAGTCTGAGAAGCCATGGCTGTGGGCCCAGGGCCGGGTGGCCGTGGGACCTTCGGGGTCTCCCTGGGCAACCTGGACGGCGGGGGGTCCGTGGGCCGGGGCGGGAGGGGCCGTCCTGAGATGTGAGGCGAGCAAGGGCTCACGTGGGGACCTCGGTCGGTAACTGGGACCCCCTGGCCCCTGAACCTGAACCCCGTGGATGAGCCCATCCACCCCGCTGGCCCTTCCGGTGTCGGCCACGCCGTCTGGTGTGGAGTCTGGGTGACCGTGCTGGGCGGAGTGGCCCGAGCCCCGCCGTCGCCCTGTGGGCTGTGACGCTCGGCAGCGGTCCTGCACGCGGGGTCCCTTGTCCCTCATCTGCACTAGCGAGACCGCCCCCTCCCCCTGGCCGCCCCCCCACCCCCACGTCCTCCCGGAATCTGTCTGTAACGTCCCGGGGCTGAGCTGTACCTGAGGAATTTTTGCTTTTGACCGACTTTGGCGTCGTGGGCGATTTGGTCGGTGACGCCTCGGGGTCCCCATCGTCACTCTGGTTTTGGTCGTTGTCGGACTCTTCCCTCACCGAGACTTCCGAGGCTGGAGAGAGAAGGAATGATGTCACGTGTGGCCAGTCCCTCGTCTGGAAGTCCAGGCCTCTAACGGGCGGAAGCGGAACAGAGCGGTTCGGGATCTGCACCCCGGAGGAGGCGGGATGGCTCTGGGGGAGGGGGCTGTGGGGTCCCTCCTGCGCCCGCAGGGGTGGGGAGTCTCCAAGATGGCGCTTTTCTCCCCGGGCTGGTCGGCCTCTCACGGGCTCTGATGGGGACTCGGGATGCGAGTGCGGACTCGGGGGTCTGGAGGGGCTGCACAGCGCTGACACGCCCCCGGGGGAAGCCCATGAGGCCGGTCACAGACCACACTCTGAGCAGCAAGGGGCCATGCCCTGTGCCCCCACATGTGTGCATGAGTGTGGCGGTGTGCCCGCATGTGTCTGAGTGTGTACCTGTGTGCACACGCGTGTGTGTATTGTGTGTCTGCTCAGTGCGTGTGCCTGTGAGCGCGTGTCTGGGGATGAGCGCGTGTGCACGTGTCCGTATGTGCACCTGTGCGTGTGTGCATGGGTGTGAAGCGTCTCAGGTGACCATCGGCCCTGTGGCCCAGGGAGTCCTGCTCCGCGCCCGCGCTCCCGCACTTCTTGTCATGATCACGTGTTCTGGTTTCGGCAACAACTTACAGTCTCCCCAAGCTTAGCACACTCGTGGTTTACATGTTTTGGAGAAAAGTGATGAACTGTGTTAAAAGTGAGATCTTGGTCAAAGACTCTTAACCTATCTGGTCCTCAGCTTCCCCAGCTGGAAAGTGAGTGAAATTACACACGACCGTTTGGAGACCCAGGCAGGTCTTCTCTTTAGAAACGAGCGTCTGCACGCACATGCACACGCACGATCTGTGCACAATCAGTCGGGTTCAGGGGCTCCTCTATTGCTGGCTGAGAAGCCCCTTGTGAGATCACTTCGCAGGGGCAGGGCCATGGGGGTAGGGCGAGGGCTGGGAGGCGGGGCCGGGGACGA
The DNA here is from genome assembly GCF_022355385.1 of Mustela nigripes. Lineage (NCBI taxonomy): Eukaryota > Metazoa > Chordata > Mammalia > Carnivora > Mustelidae > Mustela > Mustela nigripes. The sequence continues at coordinate 805,514 of NC_081569.1, forward strand.
GGGGGCAGGGCGGGGGCCTGGGGGCCGCTCCCCCGGCATCCACTCACTCTGCTTGCTGAGAGCTACGGGCTCTTCCGGCTTCTCAGCGGCTGTGTCGCCCTCGTCCGGGATCTTGTTGGCAAGGCTGCTGGACACGTAGAGCTTGCTGGTGTCCAGCGTGGCCTTGCTGAAGGGCGACACGGCCGAGTACAGGCTGGTGTAGCCGTTGGAGCTGCAGCTGAGGGCGGCCAGGTCCAGGGCCTTGCCGCCCGTGATGATGGGGATGTTCAGGGACAGCTTCCGCCGGCGGCTCGGCGACGACGTCTTGGTGATGGACAGGGGCGGTGGCGACGAGAACTTGCGTGTGGCGCGCGGGGACTTGGGGGGGTCGCCGTACAGCAGCTTGTTGCTCTGGCCACTGGCGAACAGGAGCTCCAGTGACCTGCGGGGCGGACGGGGGACGGCGACCAAGGGTCAGCGTGGGTCTGGTGGCCTTCTCAGGCCTGGGGTCCCCCTGTCTCCGGGGGTGGCTCCAGGGGGAGCAGGACACAGGGGCCCCTGCCACGTCGGGCGTCTGCACCCACCCGGCACCGCTCGCCTGAGCACGTCCTTGTAGAGCCGCCGGGGAGATGCTGAAATTGCAGGACAGACCCGAGGGCGGAGGGATCTCGAGGGAACTGAAGGTGCGGACAGCCCGGTTATTTCGGGGGCAATACGCCAGCGCCCCTTCAGAAGTGCAGACTGACCCGACACATTCCTGAGTGAAGCCCGCTGAGCACCCACACCCAGGATCAAGGGAGGCGTGGGCACCGGACGCCGGCCCGCCAGCCTCGCGACCTTGCTCAGCTGGGACCTGCGTTCTGCCCGCTCAGGGCGGCTTTGCCCCAATTCCGTGCTGAATTCTGGATCGCACGAGCCCCTCCCTCTACATGCAAGTGGCCTTAACCTAAAACTCCCCAAGATTGTTTCTGGGGGGATGCAGCTCTGGGAAACGTCCCTGGTGTTCTTGCTACTTGTTGCAAGGGAAAGCCTTCTCCTTCCCATGCTGGCTGCTTCTGTCCTTTGGCTCCAAGCCCCAAAAAGCGAAGACAGTTTAAGTGACGCTCTTGGGACCCTGGCAGCTGGGCCGGTCCTCTGACCAGGTACATTTGAGGGGCATGGGGCAGGGGACAGTGTGATGACACGGCCCGTGGCCAGAGGTCTGCACCTGCCAGTGTCCCCTCTTGGGTCTGGGCAGGGACGCCGGCTCTCCATCCACAGGGGCCTGATGGATGTCCCCGTGCTCTGACCTCACCCTTACCCAGGTCCTGACCGTGTTTACGGATGGGGAGGCCGAGGCTCAGAGATGGGAGTGGGGGCAGGCCTGGGGCAGGGAGTGGAAAGTGGGTGTCCAGGCCGTCCTGGTCAGGCCCCTCCCTGTGCACGCCGGGGCCCACCACTGAGGGCCAGGCTGGAAGCAGATACGTCACACATGTCGTTATACATGCAATCACTCACATGTGTGCAACGTGTCTGTGCTGTGTTCTGCGTGGGACAGACCCCTGCGCCCCCAGGAAGGGTTTCCTTAGTTTGCGCGTGGGAACCCAGCCTGCACGGGGGGAGGGGGGGTCTGTCCAGCTTTCTCGGGTTGGGAAGGTTCCAGAAGTTCAGAGCAGAGAAATGAGATCGGCCCCGCCTGGATACAGTCAGAGCAGGTGGACGGGGAGCCAGTGTGGGCAGGTGGGGGCTGGGGCATCGGGGCATGGGTGGCTGACTGCTTGGCTGCAGAGATGAGGGTAAGGAAGAAGGGTGGTTAGAGCCTCCAGGCCTCCCGACCCCTCCTCACGTCCTGGGCTCTCATTTGAGACCAGCTTGGCTTCCCAGTGACCTGGGAAGCTGGTGGGGCGCAGCAGCTCTGTCCCCAGTTTCACCCCGGGGGTGGAGGGCATTCAATGGGGCTCTGAGGCTCGGGATGGGCTGGCCTGGCCACCGCGCAGGCCTGGGCAGAAAAGGAAGTCACCTGCTGGTCCCTCCCACTCCCAGAGCAGCGACCTCCCTCGGGGGATGGATCGGGTCTCTGAACTCGGACGACCACAGAGCAACCCTCTCGACGCGGCCTCGCCGTCCCCAGGCTAACGCCCTTCCCCATGCGTCTCTGTGGGCTGCAGGCCACGTGTGGTCGCTCCCTGCCCGGCCTTGCTCCGTGCTGCTCTCGCCCGCGTGACTCGTTGCTGGGGCGGGGCTGGAGGCCCCTGCTGGGCTCAGAGGCTGGGTGCCCGGCAGCTGGACGGACCCTGCGGCTCCCAGGCCGGCTCTCTGGGCTGCCCCAGGCCTCTGCCAGGCTAGCCCGGCCCCCGTGACGTGGGCTGCGCCTGTCCGAGTTCTCACCTGGCAGGGACCCAGGGCTCGCGGTGACCCGCCGGGCCCCTCGAGGCGTGGCCAGAGCTGGGGGCGGGCGGATGAACAGCGGACGGAGCAGGGCAGCAGGAGGACAGGAGGAAAAGGAGAGTGAGGGCCACCGCCGCTGCCCGCTCCACCACCGCATGGACGGGCCCCCACGCGGCCCGGACGCCTGGGGGCCTGGGGACGAGTCTCCCGGCCTCTCCGGGTCCCGGCTGGCCCGATGGCAGGGCCGCGCTGTGGCGCTGGGGCTGGACGGGGGGTCTTGACGCGAGGTCAAGGCGGACGGCCTCCCAGAGGCCGCACCGGCCCACGTGCACCCGAGGGGGTTCCCCCTCTCTCCACAGCAGGGTGGGGTCCCAGCAGGGAAGGGCTGAGGGTCTCGGCCTCTCGTTGTGACCTTCCACCCATCCCCCATCCCCTTCTTTCTGAAATGAGAAGGCGGGGAAGCCCTGTGCTGTGGGGAGAGCCTCGTGCACCCTTGAGACGCCCCCCCCCCCCAAGAGCTCCCGGGCAGAGGGGAAGACAGTGGGGCCTGGGCCGCTCAGCCCTCCCTGCCCCTGCACAGAGGGTGGGCTGGTTCCGGGGAGCCCGCACCCCCCCCCCCCTCCAACTCAGGTCGCAGCCTCAGCCTGAGCCCCGCGCTCGGCTCCCCCCCCCAGCCCGGACGGCCCGGGGCCTGGCGGCGGGAGGGGCCTGCCCACCTGGCGGGGATAGCGCTGATGGGCTTTCGGTAGATGGTGATGAGCTTGTCCAGCACCACGACGGCCGTGGTGAAGACGCGGTAGGAGTGCAGGAAGGTGTTGAGGAAGTCGATGCTCAGGAAGCGCAGGTCGGTCAGCCTCTCCAGCAGCCGCCCCACGCTGGCGTAGCGGATCTGCAGCACTTTGCAGGAGTTCATGGTCTTGCTGAAGCGGATGTCCACGTCGTCGCAGTAGAGGGAGGCGTCCGACCTGCGGGGGAGGCAGGGCCCCGGGGAGACGGCGGTCCGCGCCCGCGAGCCCACGCTCCGGCCGCCGCTGCCTCCCCGATGCACGGCCGCCGCGGGCGGGCGGACAGACGGACGCACGGACACCTGCTAGAGGCCGGCCGGCCTGCTCGGGCACCTGGGGAAGGTGGGAGGGTGGCCCTAGGCAGGAACGGGATGCCGGGACGCCGGGTCTGGCTCCCAGCAACAGCCCCGTATCCGCCTAGAAATTCTGGACAAAACCTATCAGACTCACAGACGGCGTGTTGCTGGGCTAAGAGGAGGGCGACCCGTCCTCAAGCGTTCACAGCACCGCTATTCCTAACGCCGCACGGGAGAGGCAACCCCGGGGTCCGCGTGCGGCTCACGGAGCAGCCTGGCGGGGTGCGTCCATGTGTGGAGAACGGCTCAGCCGGGAGCGGGTGCTGTGTGCAGGGAAGGGCCCCACTTCGTGGGTTTGCAGGACACGCCGAGAGAGGGAATCCAGGAGCCAAGTCCGCACATCCTAGGACTTCATTTCTACGATGCGTCCCCAACAGCCCTGTCCACCGACACGGAGAGCAGGCGGCCGGCCGCCGGAGGGTTGGGGGAGGGCAGAGGGGGGTTTGGGGGGTGACGGAGACATTCTGCAATCAGGCGGCGGTGAGGTTCGCACAACACAGTGATGCGCTAAAATCCCAAACCGCACACTTAAAAACACCGAGTTTTATGCTACATGAGTTCCATCTCAGGAAAAACTAAGTGGGAACAGAAAGGTCTAAGGAGATTCCTGGAGGAATCTGGAAACCAGAGGATGCTTCATGCGTTCTTGGGACAGCGGCCGCTTAGGCATACGGAGTCCTAGGGTTTCCACTGGGAAGGGCCAGGCCTGGGTCTTGTTGGGGTGAGAACCTTACAGACGGCTGAGGCCCTGGGCGGGGGCCCTGAAAACTCGACCCACTGGGGGAGGGAAGGGGGAGTGTCCTGGGTTAGCCCGGGCTCCAGGGAAGGACGGACGGGGCACAGACGCTCCTGAGAACATGCCCTTTGCCTCTCCACGGCTTGGGCACACGACCACGTACCACGTCGTTATCAGGGACCCCCAACCGGTATGAAGAGTGGTCCCAGGCTGTGGGCCCGCCAGAGCACCGCCCCGCCGGGCTCTGCAAGACCTTCACGGATAAATCCCTCCGAAAAATGAGCTCACGAATCAAAACAAAGCACCATACAAGGAACCAGGCCTGCATGAGCGAGCGCGACACAGGGACGTCGCCGCGTCAGGTCCCCAGGGCTCTCCCGTTTCCTGACAACCGTCCGTACTGCCTTCTTTCCCTGTGATTCCTCCACCCGCAGCCGCCCACCGCTGTCCTCACTTCCGCTCCGGACAAAGCCGACGGCCACGGCCGTTGGTGAGGGGCCCCCAGGCTGGGCAGGGGGCAGGAGGGGACTGTCCAGCAGCTCTGTCCCTTTACCCTGCCGGCCTCCGCAGAGGTCATGCCCACCTTGACGCCCCCCAGCTGCCTATTAAAGTATGGAGGTCAGTCTTCAGCCAGCAGAATATCGCCGGACCTCAGGTACGGGACTACAGTAAGACGCTCAGGGCTGGGCAGGGGTCCTGGACCTTCCTGAGTCCTGCATCCTGGGCCAGAGTGATTTCCCGATGGCGTGGGATCCCAGCAGAGCAGCCTGGCTCTTCTGGGACCTTCCGTGTTGGAGCTGGTGGCGGGACGCTTCCGTCCTCTGGGACAGGTGCTGGGGCGGCTGCCCCTGCCTCACAGGTCTGATGACCCCATGGCGGGGCTCGCACGGCCACACGCCTCTCAGCAGGGAGCCTGAGGTCAGGGGCCTCTCCCGGCGTGGCGATGGCCGGCAGTTCCGACCGCTGTTCCGATCGCAGCGCCCCCCCCCCCCCCACCGCCAGTGGGGAGACCCCGGGAGGGGCGTTCTGTCGGTCTCACAGGGCGGTCCCATCCTGTCTTCGTAGCTGTGGGCTCTCGCTTCTGGACGTCGTGAATCTCGGAATCGTGGTCTCTGTGTTGGTGCAGTGGCCGCGAGCAGCCCGGCGTCGGACACGGTGCCCACTCCCAGCGGGCGCCCGGCGAGGGCTCTGCACCCCTGGGGCCTCAGGTCTCCTTCCTCGAGCCGCCTTTGCCCTTCTTCTGTGCACACGGGCCACCGTGCTTCCCTACACAGGCAGCGGCTGCCTGACGTCTCCGCTGTGTGCCGCTGGGACGCGATTCGGACACAGAAGGAGCAAATAAAGGACAAGCCTGGAAACCTTATCAAAATGAGCTTCCGGGGAAAAGGCCCCGAAAACATAGGAATTCAGCTCCTACAGGCTGTCACGGCAAGAACGGGTGTCATACCTGTGGTCTGCTGAAGGACACGAGGCTTGGAGTCAGAATATATGGTTTGGAAGGACACCTGTCCCCCGTGTCCTGTGTGTCGTCGGATACCAGACTTACCTCCCTTCCCTGGTCTGTGATGTGGAAACAGGAAGGAAGGTCTACCTCCCAAGGCTTTAGCCAACACCGCACCAAGTGAGTGGCCTCCGGACCAGGCATGGGTGGTAAATGGGGTCATGCGTTCTCCTGGGGGGTCTCCCGTCCAGGAGCGCCGGCGCTGTCTCCCCAGGGCTCTCTCTGGACACATCCCTGGGATTCAAAACATTCCTGGGCAAGGAAACCATCAGCGAGCAGAGACGCCTTCTCAGGAGGAGGAAAGGGCCACGGAGCCTGGGCAGACACTGCCGTCCAGACGGCCCTTCCTGAAGAAACAGGCGGGACGACCCCTTCCAGGGAAACTGCTGTAAGACACAGACGCTTTACAAGACCTTGGCTTCTGGGTCCGCCGCGACTCAGGAAAGCACGGGACCATCTGAGATCACGGAGGTTTCCTGGACGCCGGAGACGAGATCGTGGTGTCAAAGGAGCCAGAGAGGCCTGGGCGCTCGGACGCCAGCGGAGGGACGCCCCACACACGCCTGAGAAAGTGTCCCGGCTCCAACAGGCAGCGGCAACGGGGTGAGGCCGGCGAGGGAAAGCGTAAGCCCCACGGGGGACGCAGAGAGGGACCGGCTCCGTGCCGGGAGTCTCCAGAGGAAGAGACGAGAGAGAAAACCAGGCAGGAGACGTGTCTGCAGGAGGGGGCCCTCCCGGTCGGCGGCGTCCAGCCCGCGGCCCAGGGGCTGCCACGTGGCGGTCCGATCTGTCCCCGGAGGGGGACACCTTCTGCACCTGGGCCCCAGCGTGTCCAGCCCGGGCCCGGCATGCTCACGGGGACCGTGCCGGACGGCGTGGCTCACGTCGGACCCCTCTGGTGCTGTTTGTTCCCAGCACCTTCTCTCCGGGCCCTTCTGCGTCTGGACAGAGAAGGCTGGAAACCTCTCCCGTTACCTGTCGCCTCTGTTCTGAACCGGCCGCCACTGTTGGTCGCAGGGCCTCTGTCCTCTGTGGGAACCCATGCTGGACTGCGGCTCTCGTCAGGAAGACGGGGGCTCGTGCTGCAGGGGCGTCTGTTGCGAGATGCCTCTGAGCGTGGCTGAGCTGCCGCGATTCCAGGGGGGCGCTCCCCCACCGACCCCGGGACCACCGTCCCCAAGGCCACATGCTGGGGCCACTGTAGTGCCCTGGGGCCCAAGGCGGGCGCAGCGAGGGTCCTCAGCTCTCTGCGTGGCTGGACGCTCCTCTTGCCTGTGTCCACCCATGTCCACATGCCAGAGCGCCGGACGCGCTGTGCCTGGAGGCAGCGTGGGGCTTTGCACCCCACATCGGGCCACTCCCGAGTCCGTCTGATGTGGGGGCTGTGCCGGGGACGCAGAGGCTTGTGGGCACAGATGCAGGCACGGTCCCCGCCCACTGGCCGTCCAGCCAAGCCCTCGGTGCCCATGTGCTCCGTCATGGTGGCACCGGGCAGAGACCCTAACCCTTCGCCGTCGCGTTCCCCTCGTCTGACTCCCGGCCCCGCCGCCCCATCGTTCACGATGCGGATCCTGTAAGAAATCCCAAGCGCGCTGTGAAAAGTGAGAGGAAGCTCTGAGCAGGACAGACGAGGGGGCAGCGTGTGGGACACGCAGACACACGAACTCAGCGGGCGTACGAGTGCCGAACCCACTGATGGGAGGACCCGGCGGGCACCACTCAGGACGCAACGTGCTCGAGGCATGGGGACACTCCGTGCTCAGGCCTGTGACACCCATCCCGGGACCACACACCTGCCAGGACAGCTCAGTGGGGACAGCAGGGGTGCGGCTGGCCCAGGGGCTTTCCTCCCCGTCAGGTCTCTCGCCGGTCCCTGCAGGCCACGCACGGGTGGGGAAGGCTGCCGGGGCCAGGGATGCCGAGTGACCAAGCGTGACGCCCGCTCCAGCCCCGGCTCCTCACACGTGTTCAGAACAGACACGCTGGGCTGTGGCTCAGCTCCTTCCCAGGGTCCCTGAGCCTTCCTGTTCCGGGACCTTCGTCTGGGCGGGCCGGTCTGGCGGTGGACATGGAGACCGGTCACCTCCCCCTGCGACAGTCCGCTCTGCCCGTCCTGCTGCCCCACGGGGCTAATTATCATTCCCAACACTTGGGCTTTCCTGCCTCTGCAGCTCCGTTCACGCTGTTCCCTCCTCCCAGAGCGCCCTTCCCCGCCATTATCCTCACGGTCGGCTCTGGCGTCCTCTCTGCGGCGTCTGTCCCACCGTGCCAGCGGCCGTCACCTCTCACCTCCGGACCCACTCAGACCCACAGCGTTTCTCTCACTAAAGGGTCAGGGAGGGCGGAGACCTCGGCGCTCCTGGGACCAGGACGCTGCGCTCCGCCGCTGCTGCCTGAGCCCGCGGCTGGCGGGTCCTCGCGCGGACCCTGTGCTGTGACACTCCCTTCCCTCTGCCGTTGTCATAGCTTAAAACGCGGTTTTTCCTTTGCAGGGGATGCCTGGCTCCCTTTCGCCGCGTGAATGACGCGTCCTGAGAGACTACGTGATCCCACACGTGGTTGTCATTTTCCTGCTCGAACAAATCGGTCCTGGGCCTCGCTGCATCCAAGAGACAAGGGCGCCCGCGGTGGCACTGGGGCCGCTGAGAGAATTCAGCCGGGTTCCCGCTCCCGCCGCCCGGGCTCAGCCCGGCATGGTCGCCTCGGGGACGCAGGTCTGGACGTGCCGGGTGACGCCGGACATTGCCCCGTGCGCCTTCCCGAGGGGGTCGTGGGAGACATCGCCCCGGACGGCACAGAACGCTGGCTCTTTGTGCGGGAAACAAAAACCACACACGCGACCTCCTGCATGTCCTCCTGGTGGGGAGGCGTCACCCTCTTCCGCTCACAGCGCGGGGTCCGAGCTCGGAAACACCAAGGGACCTGTCCGCCATCACGTGCGGAGCGCGCGGGGGCAGGAAGGAGGGTGAGGCGGGGAGAGCGCACCGCGGGCCAGCAGCGGGCCTGGGGGGTCCCGGGGAGCTCCGACCACGGGCTCAGCGCGCCATGCCTCGCCCCTGCAGCCGCTCGGACAGATGCGGCCGTCCTTGAGCCTGTGTTTCTGAAATGCGCTCATTTTGTGATGAGGAAAAAAATAGTCATTAAAATAAATGCATCACGTTTCACTCCTATCCCCACTTAAACAGCCGACAGCCGACCCCCCAGATCCACATTTGGAAACGACAAAAATGAAGCCGGAGCCCTCGTCTGAATGCGCGTTAGTAAAACAAACAGACCAAGGCCTGAAGGTGCAGCCGTTATGTCTGCGAGACCCGCGACTGGAGGCTCCTGTGCCCTGCTGTAGCCGTCCCGACGCAAGCCTGCTGCGCTGTGGCCGTGGCCGTCCCCAGGTCACACGCGCACCGGGCTGTGGCCATCCCCAGGTCACACGCACACCAGGCTATGGCCGTGGCCGTCTCCAGGTTGCGAGCCCACAGGGCTGTGGCTGTGGCTGTGGCCACGGTCTCCCCTGGGTCGGGAGCCCGCCGGCTGTCGGCCACCACTTACTTGATCATCTGCGGCACGGTGACCTTGGAGTTCTCCTCGAACGCATTCATCATCAGCCCGTTGCACCGGATATTGTCCACACACTGGAAGTGGGGGTGGGGCGGGGTCAGAGCCGAGGCCACGGCCTCAGGCCCCACAGCAGCTGCGCCCAGGGAGCGGCTCATGGGCCCAGTGGGATGCGGGGTTCTCGCACCGGAGCATCGTCCGGCAAGGGCTGGTCAGCCACAGCTCCCTTCACTCCCATCGGAGCCCAACTCCGACCCCGGCGACCTTTTGGGACTCGCCTCCCTGGGTCTTCCCATCCCTGACCTCGAAGCAGGGATGAAGCCGACCTTGCTGAGTTGTCGGCAAACAGGGGCGCCCGACCTGGCCGCTCGGTGGCTGACCTCTGGGGTCTGGCGTGAAGGTCCGGGTCAGGCCACCACGGCCGGCATCAGCCTCCACACCCCGTGCCCGCGGTCCCGCACCCTGGGTCCTCTGCCCCCTCACGGCCACGATCTGGGGCTGCGGGCGGTTTCCACGTCAGAAACCCTGTCTGGGAGAGGCCGGGCTGCTGGGACTAGGGGAGCGGGAACCCACGTTTCCCTCAGCCTCGGAGAAACTCAAAATCCACATTCCGCTTTGAGTAAGAAGTACTCCCAAACGGAAAGTCCATCTCTACGGGGTCCCTTTCCCTCTCACTGCCCTGCCCCCATCGCTGCCGCGGGCACATCTCAGCATCTCCTGGTTGCCAGGGCGCGTGTGTCGGGGCAGCTGGCCGGGCGGGGGAGGCCCACCTGGGCTGCCGGGACCAGCGTTCCGACAGGGCTAGGCCCCCCGTTCTCTGGGAGGGGGTCTGCCAGAGGGAGGTTCCTGCTTCTTGCGCTTCCCAGCCCAGCGTCTCCAGCCCACAGCTCAGAGGTTCCCTTCAGCCCTGGTTCTACTGCAGCAGCGGAAGGCAGGGTGTCTGGCTGTGGACAGGGCTCCCTGGAGACATCGGGGCCCCAGGGGAGGACCGGGGGCCCCCACTGGCCTCGGCACTCTTTCCTAGCTTCCGGGTTTGGGGTTTTCTCCAGGGCACACTGGGAGCTCTGAGAACAGGTGTTTGCACACAGAAGGGGCAGATACCCGCTGCATGCTCCCCTGAGCTGCCTTGCTCTCCTGGAGTTTCCAGACGGGCAGGCAGGCCAGAGGCGGGGGGAGTGGGCCGTCTGGGCAGCCTGGAAATGGGGCATAAGAACCAGTGGTGGGGGGCCCACCACTAGATAGAGCAGAGCCTCTGCCCCAGGCCTCCTGCCTCAAATGACGGGAATCCCCAGCTTGGCCATCCCCCTCCTCCCGCTGTCCGCTGCTCCCCAGGAGGCTCACCCAGTCTGCAGGGGCAGCTGCACGGACGGCCCGGGGGGCTCCTCCGCTACGGGGACGGGGCTGCGCTAACCCAGGGAGAAGCCGGTCCTGTCCGGGGCCACGGACAGCCTCTACGGACTCCCGTCTGTCCCAGTCCCGCATGAGCCCACAGCCCTCCGGAGCTGCTCACTGGTCCCCGTGCTTCCTGGTCTCTGACGGGCGTGCAGTCAAGGAGAGAGGCCAAGCCTTCTCTCGGCGTAGCTGACACTAGGCCTTGGAGGGCCCTGCCTGTGTCCCGAAGCTCTGTGATGTCCAGCATCCCACAGGGGTGGTGCTCAGACTTTTCTGTGTGTGCCAATGTCCTGGGGCATACGTGCTAAAAGGTGGATTCCCCGGCTTTGTCCCTGAAACTTGGTTCCTGAAACTTCCCCATTGGGCTGTGGGGAAGAAACCCAGGGGAGCCCAAGAATCTGGAGTTTTAAAAATCACAGTAAGGCATGATCCCAGTACAAGGGGTTCCCAGACTGCCCAGACTTTGCCCAGTTTTCCAGACTCTGTCAATGGGAGGGGACAGCTGGCCTCAGGCTTGGCCAGGGCTGGACTTGTGTCCTTTACATTAGAACCTTGCCCCCAGAGCTCTGAAAGCTCAGACTCGAAGGGACCACATGCTTCCAGGGACAGGTGACCTGGTTTACCTGGCTGATGTCGCTGGTCCACGCCGCCTTCTCTTGCCTGGACGAGGCCACGAGGATGACGGTGAAAGGCGGGGAATCCTTGGGCTCCACCCCAATCTTAAAATCCAAGTGATCTATGTCTTGGTTGGCTCCTTTGGCTTCCAGTTGCAAAACACAGAGTCAGCAGAATGAGCAGGGCCGTTCCTGAGCTCGGAAACATCTTCACCATGCCCCCTCCCCGTCTTACCCACAGTGAAGGCACTGGGCCCCTTGCTACCGGGAGAACGTCCCCTGCCTCCTCCAGACACAAGCAAAGACTGAGAAGTAGCTCAAAACCCACGAGGCCGTCCCAGCGGCAGAGCCGGGGAGCCTGGGTGGAGGGTCGGCCTCTGCCGTCATCCCGCCAATGGGCCGCTGAGGTTCTGAGCAAGGACGTCCAGGAGACCCGGAGACCGCGGGGAAGCCAGGACTAGAACCGGCCTCCCCACCGGGCCCTCCCGCTGCCCTCGGGTGATCCCAGGGCCTGAAGGGGAATTTCCGATCGTCAACGTTTACAGGCTGGACTGGACATTCAGCGCGGGGCAGAGCCCCCCAGAGCGACGTCCTGGGTAATTTTGATGCTGTTCCCAACCCGAGAACTTCACGGACTCTCGGAGGCTGAGCGAGAGCAGTTCACGGTGCCTTCCAGGGCACTCTCGTTAGCTCAGGTACTGCGCGGGGCCGAAGGGGGTAGGGCCCTTCTCTGCCGTCGCTGGCTACGTGACCCCAAGGGTGCCCTTCCCACCCCTGCTGCGAACGTCCTCCTGTACAGAGGGGACGGGACGTCTCTGGGGCCCCAGGCTTCCAGTTCTGACCCTCTAGAGTCTTAGGGTTCCGTGCTGGGCTGGGTGGTGGCTCAGGGATGGGACGGGGCTGGTTGCTCTGGGACGTGGGGTGCTTGCGAGTGGGCGTGTGGACTGGGGGTCCCGTGGGGCCAGGTCTCTATCTCCCTTGGCCCTGGAGGGAAGAGGGCTGTGGGGTCCGACCGTTCCGCTTGAGTCGGGGCTTTCCCGTGGCCCCGCCGTGGCTGGGATTAGAGCAGGTCAGGCACCAGGAGCGCTCTGGGTGACCGCACGATGTGTTTGTCCTTCCCTTGGGGGCCGTGCGACCCGGCTCCCCGAGCGGGGGCGGGAAAGGCCGACCGGGCACATGTGACTGAGTGTGGATGGACAGGGCCCACACCCTCTGCAAAACCCCCGATCTGAGAGGGCTCATACACAGCCCTGCTCTGAGGATCCCCGGTCTGGGGAAGGGCGAAGACGCAGAGTCCCGCTGGGGTCCCCCCACAGAGGGCGGGGGGACAGAGCAGAACGGTCAGAGGACCAACGTCCGCCCAAACAATCGACAGTAGTGGCCCCACCCCCAACCTAAAACAATGAGCCCATCCCCCGGTGACGCCTGGGCAGGGAAACCCCACAGAAGCCCTGCACACCAGCGCGCCCGTCCCCCGGCTTTCGCCACGAGTCGCCCTCCCTGCCCAGGCGTCCACCCTGTGTGTCCCCACGCCCCCACTGGAGGACAGAGCGGCGCCTTCCTGACCCCTTCCACGGGACCCAGGGGAGCCACTGTGGGCGGGACCCATGGACATGTGAATGGGGGTGCCCACGGAGGAGCTGGGACCCCAAACTGAATGGGGCACCCATGTCCAGGGGCCCGAGCAGCGTGGAGGGAAACAGGACAGTGGACGGCGGTTCCCACCTGCCGGCCACCCCTCAGCACCCTCCCGTCCCCCCAGCCAGATGGGGCGGGTGAGCGGGTGTCCTACCGTCTTCCTCCGTGTTCTCCGGGTCCTCTAGCAGGGTGCAGTCGATCAGGGAGATGACCCCGTTCTGAAAGACAGCAGGGGCTGGCCTGAGTCAGTGGGACGCGCGGGGGGCAGAGCCCCGTGGACCGTGGCGGGACACAGCCTTACAGGTGTGCACGTGCGTGTGCACACGTGTGTGCCCGTGTCGTGTTCCCCGTGGCTGTGGTGGTTTGCGTGTTGAGGGACGTTGTCCTCGTGTAAGAATCCTGTGGAGTGGGTCAGGTGGCACCGTCTCATCGGGGTCCCCCAAGTGAGAGTCAGGGAGGGCTGCCGTGGGGGCCCCTGATCCTGCACAGTGCGGACCCCCGAGTCTGGGCCACACCGTCTCACTGCCGGAAGGGACACGGGGCCGTTGTCCGTACGCGTCACGGTCCCGTTCTGATTTTACAGGGGCGATGAGATCTGGGGGAGAGGTCTTGCCCACAAGGTGCCCCAGTCACCTGGCGGCTAGTGCTGGGGTCAGGGAGAAACTCAAGGCCTGAGCTCGCCCGGTCGCTTGCTGGCTGCCTGTTCTGAGGGACGCCTGGGAAAGTGGCCCTCTTCCTCGAGTGTGGAAGCCTCTCCTGGGCGTGAGACGCCCGGTGCTGTGACAACAGTGGCCATGAACGTGGGCTGTGGTGGGAGATGTCCGTACCCACCCCGGAAAGGTGTTGGCTTTCCTCTCTCGAGTGTGGGCCAGGCTGGCGGCCAGCTTCTCAGGTGCACCTCCTGCCTGCTCTCCGGGTGTCCCTTGGACCAGGTGGGGAGGCCACCCCGGGAACGCTGGTGCAGGCCCCAGGCCTGGACGTGACCCCATGAGACCCCCGTCCCTGCCAGCAGCCGAGGTGAGACCACGAACGCCGTGAGCCCTCTGTCAGGGCAGCTTGTCACCGGGCATGGACACCTCAACAAGGACCGGTGGCCGCAGAGAGCCGGCTGTGCCGTTTGCAGCAGGCCGTCCCCGGGATGCAGAGCCCCAAACCCTGCATTCTGGCTCTGCACCTCAACCCCTCGGGCCAGCCCCAAGGCGTGACAAGCTGCCACGCCCCACGGTGCTCGACAGTCTCTTCCTGCCGTAGACCTTGCCGCGGTCTTCACTCTCGCGGACGTGTCTCCAGGCGTCGGAAAGCCGTCTCTCCGCCTGTGTTTCAGACCATCGGCCCCGGAGCCAGACGGCCGGCGTGGGTTCAAATCCCTGCTTTGCCACGGGGGGCTTCGAGACGCCCCGATTCCCCTGCCCGTCAGATGGGGGGCGTCCCAGGATCCGCTTCAACGGGTGGTTCCAGGAGGGGGAGGCCCACAGAACAGGCCGGAGAGCACCCTGCCCGCCGTGGTTCTCTTGCAAGCGCTTGTGGCCGTCGCTGCTGTAAGTCTGTCACCACAGCAAGAACGACCATGCTCTGTGCCTGCCGAGCTCCTGCCGCATCCCGGGCTGCGCGCCTGCTCTGCACCTGCTCCCCTGACCCTCGCAGCGCCCCGGAAGCAGGTGTGTCCAGTCCTGTTGTGCCGCTGGGTACTCCGAGGCGTGGGGGCGGCCGAGCAGCAGCCCCGTGTCTGTCGTGCCGAGGGATGTGAGAGGCTCACACGGCCTCCCGTCCCCACCCAAACAGGAGAAAACCCACGAACAGGAAACCACGCGCTTTCAGGCTCCGTCTGTGCTGCCTGCCCGCGGCTGGCCGCCTGCTGAGGGACGCCCACCCGCCCGGCCAGAGCCTCACGTGGAAGCCCTGGCGCTCAGAAGTAAGGAAAGGCCTGGTCTGAATTCGGTGGACACTGCTGTGTTCACTGTGGACGATTTTCGCCAGTGTGGCCCACCCCTGGCCGGGCCGCACGTCCCCAGGAGCAGGACCGTCCCAGATGCCAGCGCTGGAAGCTGTAGCAGCTCGCAGGAGGTTACGGTCCCTTCTAGGCTGCGGTGTGTTCGGACGGAGGACCTGCCGGAGCAAGCCTGCAGCGGAGACTGTGCCCACAGGCACATGTGCTTGGCCTCAACTCGGCGCCGGCTGCCCGCCGCCCGTGTGCCCGCAGAGCCCCTGCCGAGGATGGGTGCCCTTCTCTGCAGACAGAGCACGGGGCTTGGAGCCGTGAGGTAAGCAGCGTGCTGGGCTGGGGAGCCGGACACGCTGCCCGGGGGCACCTCACGGCCAGTGGCATGTGAGCAGGCACCGGGAGAGGAAGGCAGTCCTCCAGGAAAGAAAGACCTGGACAGCACAAGCCAAGGCCCTGCGGTCTGTGAAGGAGCAGGAAGGGTTTGAGGTGCTGATCCCTCTTTGTTTTTTTCCTTTTGACCATCTCACTGTCGGGGGGAGGTGGGATGCGTTCCCTCCCACCACAAATGACCCAGCGGAGCTTCCTGCGTTTGGGGAAATCGCAGGGCTCCACTCACCCGGAGGGCCACGGAGAGGCCTTGCCCCGGGAAAGCCAGCTTCAGCCTCACAGCGTCTCCCCTGCTGGGTAAGTGTTTCCCTTCCCTTTCCAGATGGGCCAGTCAGCTGAGTGTGTGGGGCTCGTGTGGGGCCGGCCCCGTGTGTGAGCCCTGGCCTGGCCCAGTGCTCCTGTGCCCACACCGCCATGCCGGCCCAGGCCTGGGAGCAGCTGTGTCAGCGCCTCCCGAGGGAGGGAAGAGGTCCGGGGCCGCTCTGTCTGTCGGCCCCTCCCCCGCAGCCGTGCCCACACGCACACACACAGGGGCACCCCTCAGGGCTTCCACTGGACCTCCTGGCTTCTCTGCGCTGGTACCGTGTGGGGGCTCCCGCGGGGGTCCCGACACGACTCACCCTCCCACTCCCCACCATCTCCCTAGAAAACCCGTCTGCGGCCAGCTCACTCCAGCCCGCCGTGGAGCCGGTGCACGCACGCGCACGCCCGTGTCTCCGACGCCCCGGCCCACCGGCCGGCCCCGCGTCAGCCCCTGCGAGCCCGGGCCCAGCGGCCCTTACCTTGGTCAGGTGCAGCTTGCCCCCCGAGCCTCTGGTGCAGATGATGAGGTGCTTGGAGAACAGGAAGCACTGCCGCTCCCCCTCCTTCTTCAGGGACAGGGAGCCCAGGCGGCCCCGGGTGATCTTGCCCTTTTCGGACATGGGCACCTGGATGAGGGAGCCTGTGGGCGGAGGACGCACCCTGAGCCCTGCTTCCAGGGCCTCGCTCGCCTCTGGCCGGCTCGGTAGCTGCGGCGGGTCCCAACGCCAGGCCCGGGCAGTCCCGGCTCCTGGCAGCAGGGGTGCACCCCGGGCAGTGTCCCCTCTGCCCTGTCAGCCAGATGGTGGAGGCACGCGGAGCAGGGCTTCCGGCAGGACCCGCTCGTGCCCCGGCCAGAGCCCTGGCAGGTGGAGGAGCCCTTCGGGGCAGGGGCCGTGCGGCAGGCACGTGGGGCTGGGCTGGGGTGTGGGGGGCAGCCCACGTGGGGAGCTGGGGCTGGCCCAGACGAATCAGCACCATGCACAGCCTGTGCCACGCAGACATCACCAATCAGACGTGGCTCACGGGCCGCAGAGCCAGATGTGCCCATCCCGAACACCCTGTGCTGGGAGCAGACCCCAGGGAGGAAGACCCCCACCCGACCCCCACACCACACGCCTCCGTTCCCACCTGCTCAAGGCCTTCCGGGTCAGGCACGCGCACACCTCCCCTGCGCCGTGTCCTGCCTCGGCCACCCTAGCTCTAGCTCACGACCGTGGCTCCGAGAGCTGCTCCCCGATGGGCAAGCCCTTCCTCTCTGGCCCGTGAACTCCCACTAGTCCTTCCCCTCCGGGAAGCCCTCCCCGACTCCCTCACCTGCTCTGCCCCCCGCCCGCACCCATCGGGGCCTGGACCACCGCCCTGCGTCTGTCTCCTCACGGCCCCCTCTCCCTGCAGTCTGCTTCCGGAAGGTGGGGCAGGTCTCAACCTGGGGTGTCCCTGCGGCCTGGCGCTGGCCCGGCATGAACGAGCACGTGTCGAACAAGCGAGAAAGCGCTTCTGGATCCCCCTGCCTGGTTCCAGGTCCGGCACAGCCCCGAGGGAGGGAAGGAAACACTCTGCTTGGGGAACAGAGTGGCTTCCTAGCCTGCGGGGACGCTGCCTGCGCCAGGAGGGGTCATCCTTTGGGCGTGTCCAGCGCAGACCCAGTGCGGCTCAGGGTGGGGGGCAGGCTGAGCCTGGGGAAGGGCACAAGGGCCACACGGTGGCTCAGAGCAAAACTCCAAGCTGAGGATGCATGCAAACCCGCCGGCCAGGCTGGGGTGGGGCCTCTCTTCTGCTCCGAGAGTCCCAGGGCTGGATAGAGGACCCCCGGGAATGCAAGCAGAAGCTGCAGCCCACAGAATGTGGGCTCTGGATGGTGGAACCCTCGGGGACATCGAAGCTCCAATGGGCAGCCAGCGTCTCCCTGGCCCTCCTTGGGACTGAGCCTTCCGGATGCGGCTCCGCAAGGGACCACGGACGATGAGCAGAGGACAGAGGGACTGAGCCACACTGCCTCTGCTGGAAAGGCTTGTGACCCAATAGTCTGTATCTGGCCTCGTCCCCTGTGAAAAGCACGGGTCAGTGTTTGCTGGGACACACGACAGACCACCAGACACCTAGGGAGAAGCGTGTCTACCTCTGGAGGGAAGGACGCGGTGAGGCCCACAGTATCCATGTGTGGATGCAACGCCCACGGCCCTCCAGTGGCCTCGGGACCCCCTGCAGGCACACCCTCTGGAGGGGTCCCAGGGACACCCCACCCTGCTGCACGGCCACCTGTGCCCGGGTGGGGGGCGTACCTTGTCTCACAAAAGTCTGGCTGGTGTCCAGCAGGATCTCACAGCCTTCGATGATCATACGCTCGATGGCGAGGTTTTTCCGGATGTTCTCTGTCTCGCTCACTTCGTCGTGCATTATCCTGCGGGGACGGGAAATCCATTGGGGCGGGAGGAGGGGACGCCAAGTCTCTGGCCAGCCCCAGCGAGAACGCCTGGCCCCAGGACTCTCGGAGCCTGCGGTCGTGAATCGAGGGTCCCCTGCGTGCCGCACACTCTATGGGCAGGCATGGTCTCACTGTGTTCTGGAAACCCAAGGAAGCAGGTCTGTCTGACCCGAGTCCGAGCCGCGTGCAACAGAACAGGGAGGAAGAGGGGAGCTCGGCCAACGCCCTCTGTCCATTACTCTTCCCCTCAGTCCACCATGGCCTTGTTTCCAACCATAGACCAGACCCTGGTCGGCCCTGCCTCAGGGTCTTTGCACTTGCCATTTGTTTCCCTAGAATGTTCTTTAGAGGGTTGTTTCCTTATGGAACGGCTACATTTAGGGGCGCTGGCAATGCAGCTGGCTCAGGGAGAGACCGACTTCTGTTTATGTGGAGGGAAGCAGGACACAGCAGGTCACTGATCTGAGACAAGACCACTCTGTCCTGTCCGGACCGCCGCAACGCCCCTCACCTCCAGCAGGTGGCGCCATCTACCTGCTTTTAAGGAAGCATCAGGCCGGCGTCAGGGAAAGGCCCGGGGATGGCCAGGGGCGAGGAGCGACTGGAAGAAGTGCCCCACCTGCTGCAGGAGAGGCTGCTTCTGCGACTTATGGGCTGGCGGTTCCCGCAGGGACGTTACCCCGTCAAAGCCCAGGACACCACTCAGGCTGGGCGTGCGTGGTGGAGTCAGCACGCGGAGCCCTTGCACATAATGGGCTTCAGGCACTGGCCTGTGTCTGGCGCGTGGCAATTCGGTGAAAGACAGCGATCGGCGGGTCGTAACTTAGAGAGTATTTTTATCAGTTGTTTCTTCCGGCTGTGGCACCCCCCGCGGCGCCGTCTGTCCTCAGAGCCTAGCCCCAGACTGTCTCTCGGAGGGACGTGGGACCGGGGAAGCAGCCACGGGGGACGGGACCCATCCCCCCTGCCGAGGGCGAGGCTCCCCCCAGGAGGGTAGTCGTTCGTGAAGCAGTGAGCCTGGATTTGCTGGGACACATGCGTGGCCCCGCGGCTGCTCAGACCGTGCGAGTCCCGGGCTGGGGTCTGCCTCGGGGTCCCAGGCTGTGCGCAGATGCGGGCTCACGCACATGCCGGAGCTGGGGGCCCGGTGGGTAGGGTGAGGAGGACGGGGGCAGGCCCAGAGGCCGGTGGACGACGGTCCCCGGGAGGTGGGGTGTTTGTGAACATAGCCAGGGGCCTGAAACTCTCCTGGGGCCTCTGGGCAGGGAGAGGGGGAAGGGCTGCTGTGCACCAGGGCCTTGAGCTGGGGCAGGTCCAGGTGATGGGGTAGGTGGACCCTGGGGGATGGCAATCGGGGTCTCAGGCCAAGCCCCTGGACCCTTGTGTGCACCAGAACAGGGCACCCCATGGTGAAAGAGAGCGTCACTGCCTCACAGGGGCGCCTGGACTTCTCCCTGGGGAGGGGGGCAGGATTCAGCCGCCGGCGACTCAGAAGGACAGAGGTTCTGTGAATCTGCACTCACGCCCCTGCTAACCCCTTCTGCCCGCCCCGGGTCCCAGATCCCGCCTCTGCCCTGGGGGAGCCGTGGCCTGACCCGCGGCCTCTCACAGGCCCCAGGAAGCCTCTTAGGGCCCCGGGCAGGGCTGTGCCGGGCTCCACACCCCGCGGGCCAACCCTCCTTCGAAGCTTCCGGCAGCCAGTCTCTGGGCACAAGGCCTCTCCTCACGTCTGCCGCTGCAGTGGGGAGCCCCCGGGTGGTCTCCCCGGGCTTGTGATGACCCCTGACATCTCGCTCCCCTGACCTCTGGACTCTCACGCCCTGCTCCCCTCCTGTTGTCTCTGCCACCGCGGCCCGTCTCTGGTCCACGAAACAGGAAGGACATCTCTGCACGCCGCACCTCCCGCACCTTCCTCCAGCCTCCTGGCAGCTCAGCCCAGGACCTGCCACACTCCCTCCAGCCACGTCCCTCCAGCTAAGAGGCCGGAGACTCCTGCCGGTTCCACCTTCAAAATGCCCGGGAATCTGAGCTCCCCCCTCACCCCACAGCTATTGTCTGTCACCGGCCACCATCATCTCCTGTTCGGGGTGTTGCCAGGGGTGCTGGGCGGCCCCTAGGTGCCCAGCCGTTTGGCCCGAGACCTGATCCCTGTCCCACAGGGTCCTGGAAGCACAGCCCGCTCTTCCCCTGGGGCCCCTCGGCTGCTGCGCCTGCAGAGAAAAGGCTCCCCTGTCCCCTCCAGGCTCCGGAGACTGGGAGGGGCAGGTGTGGGGCCCTGACTGGAGGCCCCCAGTTCGTGTCCTCACTGACACCACGGGCTGCTGACCACAGCCTTGGGCGTGCAGAGCCGTGGGGAGGACACGACTGCACTGGAGGACCAAGGAAATGGAACCTCCGTGAGTGTACTTCTCTGAAGGCTCCGTGCCAGGGACACACCAGCCACAGGAACCTGCCCCGGGCCATGAACTCCTGCCTGCGGGGTCTCCCCTTCCTGCTGCCGTAGGCTGAGCCCTGCCTCCAGTTCCTACCCTGGACACACCAGCTTTCATGACCTGAGGCTGAAACTCCCAGTGGGGCATCCTTGGCCGTGGCCTGGCTATGAGGGGAGGGGCAGTGTCCAGAGGTCAGGCTCTCCAGGGGTCAGGCTCCCCCGTTGGCTGGGGGTCGGGCTTGCGAGGGGAGGGGCTCACCTGGACAGCTCCTCCAGTTTGGACTTGGCGTAGTCCAGGCTGTTGCGCTCTACGTGTTCGTGAGGCGTGTGGGCCAGGAGCTCGTGCAGCGTCAGGATGTATCTGGGAATCTGGGGCGGGGCAGGGGGGCGGGGGACGGGGAGGGGGACAGACAGAGGGGGGGGGCAGGGGGAGGGACAGAGGCAGGGATAGAGACAGACAGAAGGGCAGAGGCAGGGTTAGAGAGGACAGAGGGACAGAGGCAGGGGGGGGGGGGGGGTGGGCAGGGAGGAACAGACGGACAGGAAGACAGAGGAGGAGGCCGAGAGCGATCGTCAGCTGCGAGGACCCCAGGAGTTGGGCGCAGGAGGGAAACGGGCCGCCCTCTGAGCCTGGCGGGGGCCCGACGGGGACCGGAGCCCGGAGGAGCGGGAGGCTGGGTGCCGCAGGGGCAGGGCGGGCGTGGGGGGGGCTCAGGACCAGGGGCACCGCGCCGCGCAGGGGACCGGCCCTCCCTGCTCCTGCTCTCCCGGCCGCCCCCCACCTGGAACATCGGGTAGGTGAGGAAGGTCTCCAGGGTGCGCTCCTCGCAGTCGGGCTTGGCCTCGTAGTGCTTGAGCAGCTTGTCGAAGTCGCGGTTCTGCTTGCAGTGCGCCAGGATCTGCAGGCTGTACTGGTGGTTGCGCACGAACTCCTGGTAGATGTTCAGCATGGGCAGCAGGATGTCGAACAGGTCCGCTGCAAGGGGGCGGGGCTCAGCGGGGTCGGACTCCGCCCCCCCCGCCCGGCCCCGCCCCGAGGGAGCCCCGCCCCCCGCGGGAGTCCCTGTCCTGGGGAGCCCCGGTCCTGCGGTCCTGCGGTGCGCGATGCGGTGGGGAGGGCTCCGGCACCCCTGCCTCCCCCCAGGGCCAGAGAGCGGGTCCCAGCAGAATCACACTTGTAGAGACACCCGACCAGTCTGGACCCGTGTCTCAGAGGGCCCCGGAGAGCCGGTGCAGAGGGCACTGCGGCAGCCCCCGCCCCTCCAAGATGCAGACACTTGGAGGGGTCCCCATCTGGGTCCTTCCTGCCGGGAACCCCTCTCGGCGGAGGGAGGCTGCCTCCAGGCCAGGTCACACCCACCGCGTGACTGGCCCAGGCTGGCGTGTAAAGGCGGCCCCCAGCCTCAAAGCACAGCACCTGGGAGGGGCCAGCCCAGCTCCAGAGTTCCTGACGGGTCCATGACACCCCCGCTGTAACTGTGTGGTGACCCCAATGCCCCATTCTGGCTCCCTCACCGGGTCATATGGTGGGCCCCCAAGAGGCCTCCTTCCCAGAGTGTCCCCCCTGTGACAGAGGTGATGACTGAGGTCACAAGGTGGGTCCACAGCGGGCCTGGAACCAGGTCTCCGGACTCCCGGTCCCAGGCTTCCCACCACACCTCACACCCTCCTGAGTCTGGCCCTTCACCCATCTGTCCCTCCGTCCTTCCAGACCTCCCCAGCATTGCGGCCCCAGGGTCCTCCTGCCCTTTCAGTCCCCCAGAGCCCAACGAATCTCCCCAGACTCTCCCTTCAACTCGGACCCCACGGCTTACACACCCCACTAAGAAACAAAAGCAGACTGGGAAGGAGAGCTCCTGGGCGGGGCTGTCCACCGCCCCACGGGGCAGCCCTGTCTCCCAGGGGTGCTTGTATTCTGACTTTGGGGAAAGTGGGGTTCTCTGATGTGAGAAAAACAAACAAAAGTGCCCCCCACCCCGAGGCCTCCAGAACCCAAGGGCCAAGAAGCTCTTCGTTCCAGAAATTCTACTTCTGGAAACCATTCCCAAGGAAATGCTCTGTAAACAGGAGGAAATGTCACACACAGAGACAATTATTTCCAGCCCCAAGAACTGGGACCGACTCCAAAGAGCCAGGGACGGGCTGTGGAGAACTACGCAGTCATCAAAAAGCATGCGCCCAGGATGACAAAAACAGTTGTGCTGTCAAGTAAGTTAAAAAAAAAAAGGAAATAAACAAAAAAAACAACACCCCACACCAAGATTCAAAATCTAAATTCAGTATGTTTGGAATTATGTAAAATGGGGAAAAAAATCCAAGATCTATGCATAGAAAAAAATTGGACGAAAACACACTGAGATGTTTATGGCAGTTTTCTTTGGAGGAAGAATGATGATTGATATTTTTAAACCTTTTCTACTTTTCTGGATTCTCAAATTTTCTCAAACGATATTATTTTTAAGAGGGAAAAGTAGATAAGTAAAAATATATTGCTTCCTCCTAGAAATACGTTTTTTGCCAACGTGTGTTTCCCCTTCTCCCCCTGAGGGATTGGGGGGGCTGGTAAGGGGCCACCGCTGCGCTCCAGGAGGATGGGAGGGCCGCTGGCTTGGAGGGCGGCCCTGGAGAGGGACGCCGGGGGGCGGGCTACTCACCCAGGACCAGGGTGGGCCAGCTCGAGATGCGGGCCTTCAGGCCTTGGTAGAAGATCTGGTGCAGGAACATGATGGTCTCGCTGCAGGGAAACATGGGGTGAGCTGTGTCCCGGGGATTTCCTGCCCCTGAAGGAGGCCCCCACCCGAGCCGGCAGCCAGGGACTGGCCGGACGCCAGTAGCAAGCCGCTTCCTCCACGGAGCCCTCAGGGAAAGCCCATCAGCATGGCCTGTGTTGCTCAGGGGGCCCAGGGCTGGACGAGTACACAGGTCCTTCTGTTACAAGGAGAGTTCCAAGATGGCCCCTAGTCAGGGGTCACCAGCCTCCCTGGGCTCCCCAAGTTCTTGGATCTGGGACTGACCCCGGGGGACCCCAGAGGAGCCCAGGGCTCTG
This sequence comes from Mustela nigripes, assembly GCF_022355385.1. Classification (NCBI taxonomy): domain Eukaryota; kingdom Metazoa; phylum Chordata; class Mammalia; order Carnivora; family Mustelidae; genus Mustela; species Mustela nigripes. Next base: position 828,968 of record NC_081569.1, read on the forward strand.
GAGAGCACAGAGTAAAGGCCACTGACGGGTGCACAGAGGGCCGCGGCCTCAGACCCACACGATGTAGGGCCGTGCTCTGCCTATGTCCTGACCCTGGCAGTGTGGCCTCGAGCGAGCTGCTGTGCCTCTCTGAGCCGCAGATCTTTCTGTACAAAATAGGAAGGGGAAGCGAGGTAACCCCTGCAAGCAACGGGACGCTGTCCGTGCCCAGGGCATAGCGGGCGCTCCGTAAACACTAGCTCCCCACCACCCTGTGCAACAATTAGGGAAGTGGCAATCCTAGCGTTCCCCCAGCACCGGCTCTGTCACCACCTAGAGTGCCCGGGGAATGCGCGCTCCCCCGGGCAGCTGGCCCCAGAACAGCCCCAGTCTGGTCCCACAGCTCACCCTCTGAGGACAAGGGAGGTTCCTGTCTCCTCCAGCAACCCCCGTCCCTGTCAGCTGGTCCTTCTCTGCTGCCACTCACCACCCCAGCCCCTGCCACCTGGAGACCTGGCGGGGGGGGGTCCCCCGTGTGTCTGGGGCTTGCCTTGAATCAGACCAGGGAGTCTGGTCGTGCATCTTATTCTTAGATGGGTAAAGTGAAGCCCCAAAAGGAAGGGGTGGGGCAGCCTGAGCCTCTAAGCCTCTGTTCTCACACCCCCCACCAACCCCCGCGCTGTCCCCCCTCCCAGTGCCATATGTCCCCTGGAGCCTCACTCCCTCGAAACCACAAGACTGGACAGGGGTGGAAGGTGCCAGGGGTCACGGGCCTGTGGGCAGCCGAACGTGGGGTCTCCTTTGTGCACGGAGGGGCCCTGAGACCCCAGGGGGAGAAGAGGGGAAAGCTCAGGGGAGAGTCGGGGAGAGAGACACACACAGACGACACCTCCAGGCTGAACAGCACAGCCTGTAGCTCGGTCAGGTCAGCCAGACATGTAGGATGGAGGGAAACAGCACCAGGGAGAACACGAACAGGATTCCGAGGGGGTGAGCCGTTCTGGGCTCCGTTCTGAGCCTGGGTCCTCTCGGTATGGAGACTCCACGGTCTTCTCCCTGAAGTCCCGTAAGAATGGTCCCCCCAGCCTGGAGACACCTGATTCCCTGACCAGGGCCACCCCACATGGCTGGAGGCCTTTTCAATTTTAGGTCCCCTATAGAGGGACTTCTGACAGGGCTAGGTTCTGTCTCTCTGTGGCCGACTAGTCTGTCGAGTTGACAAACGCACACCAATCCCTAGAGCGTTGTTGGCGGCCACGTGTGAAGACCACTTGGACAGTTTAAAGGCAAGAGACTGATCCAGGTGTGTGTGGGAATGCACCAGGGGAAGAGGATCCGATCTGGGATGGCAGACTGGGCATCGGGGGCTTCAGGGGCTCTCGAGGGAGCCAGGCAGCTCTGGGCTACCCTGAGCACGGCCCCAGCAACGCTCAGGGAGTCGTTCCCAGGCACCTCCAGGCGAGACCTTCTCAGGAGGCATCGGGGAGGAAATGAACTTTCTTAAATTCCAACACTGCATGGAGGACTGCAGTAGCATGATAGGAACATCGTAAGCTGGGACTATAAAAATACAGTTGACGAAGCCTCCCTTTTTAAGGTACAAACGGAGAGAATTTCACTGGTAACCTTGTGACTCTCTAGAAGCTACTATCATTACCGAACTTCTAAGAAAATCAAATGATCTCATTTTGATTTGATTTGCTTTTTAAAAAAAATCACGGTTATGTTCACCAAACATTTTCTCTACGTAGCGTCCATCCAAATTCCTTCTTTTAGGAATTCTGTAGCCATGTCCAGTCATTATTTTGTCTCTTCTCAATTTTAGCTAGTCCTGCACAGTAAGTGCACAACCTAACGTACACGTTGTAGACACGTTTGCTCAGCGATTGGACCACTGGTCGTGGGTTGGCTGTTCTAACTTTTTATTTTTTGGAATTTTCTTATTTTGCCCTGCGAGGCATATCCTTTCTTTCTGTCCTCTGCTTCTGCACACACACTCATCTGTTTTACTTTGTTGCTTAATTTTTACATAAAGTGCTCAACGGCAGTCAGCGGGAGCGAGACGCGCGGTCCTCCCCAGAGAGGTCAGCCGACCGTATCCATCACACATGCCTGCCGTTTCTGCTGCTTTTCTCCGCTGCTTCTCACCCTTATGACTTCTTACACGGTCTTAGGTCTGCTTCTAGACTTTCCATCTTACTTTCTCACACAACCCTCCGGCTGTTTTCATTCCTTTAAATATATTTATAAACTTTTATAACAATTTAATTAAAGTGCGGCATGTTTCTTTCATTGTTCTTGCTTAGAAACACTGTAACCCACTTCTACGTATTTGTTCCTTCAGCTCAGCTTCAAGATCATCGAGCTGAGCAGCACTTTGGCTGGAGCTATATTACGTTCATAGACTATTTTGGGTGAAGCTAGCAACTCTTAACACTGAACTCTTCCCTCCAAGGTGGCAGCCGTGCCCTGCTCTTGTACAGTCTGCAAGCTCAGAGATGTTTTTACATCTTGAGACACTTTGGAAAAAGACAAAAGAACATTTCATCGTACGTGAACATACACGACATTCATGTTTTAGCATCCATAGTGAAGTTTCATCAGAGCACGGTCACTCGCATTCGTTCATGGTTTGCCTGTAACTGCATTGTTTCAGCACAGACCACATGCCCCACAACATCTGAAGTACCTCCCATCTGGCACTCTATAGAAAAACCATGCTGATCCCTGGCCCATGCGAAGAGCATCCCTGAATTGTGCAGTGTGGAGCTGGGGCAGCTGTCCATGACGACCCTGACCCCACCCACAGCAAGAAGGACCCAGACACAGGGTAAGTCATTATTTAAGTGTGACGGGTCCCACAAAGGCAGCAGGGGGCCCTGGGAACACACAAGCAGGGACTTAAGCCTATGGTGGGGCATGCGGTGACCAGGGATGTGACAGCCAAGAGAAGATGTGAAGACAGAATAGGAGACACCTGTCAAGGATGGCAGGGTGGGAAAAACGTTGGAGGGAGAGGCGGGGACCTGTCTGCAGAGCACACCTGGGACGTGCTCATTCTGCCGGGTGCTCCCTGAGCCCAGAAAGGAGTGTGACCCCCAAAGGCCAGTCCAGGGTAGGTGGACAGAGCATGGTCCCCGCACTCCTGCCCCACACTTGGTCCATCTCTGGCCTGTTACCCACCTTCCCACTGGTGCAGACATGACTAACTCATGGGGGCATGCTGCCCCACCCCCCAGTCTCACCATCCCGCTCAACCCAGGATGGCAAGCCGCACCTGCTCATCGGTCAGAGAAGCATCGATGTACAAGCCACCTGCCCCCCGGAGGGATGCCTCTGGTCCCCGGCAACGCCTGTGGTGCCAGCGGGGTGGGCGCTGGGCGTGGTTCCCACCACAGGAACCAGCCCCAGTCTGCGAGCTTACTGTCGGCGTGAACCAAAACCTCCCGCACGTGTTTACTCAGAAGATCTTTCTTCCCCTGCTGGGGGGGTGGGCACACCGTGAACCCCTCCCTGCCCCGCAGCAACTTCCAGGAATCCACCAGTCTGGAAAGGGTCCTTCTGCAGCTCCAGCAACTACCAAGTTTAGCACCAGGTTTCCAAGGGTGCTGGACCACTCAGCCTGGAAGCAAATCCAGGGAAAGCTTTGTGTGGGAATATCTTCTGCTAAGTGGCACAGTGGCCTCTCTGGTCGGAGGCAGGAGTGCCAGGCAGTCCATGTCCCAGGGGCTGCTTCGCAGCGGGGCTCATGGTCAAGGGAAGGTTCTCCAGCCGTGCAGGGGCGAGGCAGAGTGCACATCCAGACCCTTGCGGCCATGAGCAGAGGGAGAAGGCTGGGGGTCAGGGGATGGGGTCCCAGCCTGCTACTGAGCAGGGTGGTGGGGAAGCACAGAGCTTAAAAGGAAACAGCTGGGCTAAAACTGCAGCCCACACAATGGCTGTGTGCCCGTGAGTACACCCTGCAACCTCTCTGAGCTCCAGCCTTGTGGGGCGTCTCTGGAGACTGGAAAGCACGCAGGTGCAAAGCTGGTTCCGTGAGGCGCCACCGTGACGAGGTGAGTGCCGTCCAGAATGTTCCCTCCAGCTATGTGCTGGCTGGGGTTGTCACGACGGCAGGGGAAGCATCCGCCCTCCGTTCCTTGTGCACCCCAGGGCACAGAGGAGGGACAGTGAAGGTCCTGCTGATGACCGCAGGGCAACCACTCCCAGCCCGTTCCTCCTGCAGCCTGGGCGCGGGGAGGGGAAGCCCTCCGCCTGCTCCTGCTGGAGATCAGAGCCCGGGGAGGGAGCCAGCCGTGCACAGGATGTGCTTCCCCAGATAGGCTCGTGGTGTTCTCTAACTTGAATCAGAGAGAAAACGGGAAGGCGTGGACGGCTTCTCCTTGTCAAACCATCCCTGCATTCTGGGGGTAAGTCCCATTGGGTCGCGATGTATTATTCCTGGATCCAACCTGGTGATGTTCCGGGTCTCTGAGATCTGACAGGAGACAGACTTTGCTTCGGGTGCTAGAGTGATGCTGGCCTCACAGAGGAGGAGGGAAGCGTGGCCTCCACGTTTGGTATGGGTTCTGTTCTCCCGGGGCATCTCCGGGGCTCGACTCTTCCGTTGGTGTCGCGCTCCCACGGAGGACTGCATGCACAGCTCCGGCAAGAGGCTGCGTGTGAACCCCTTTTGGATCCTCCAACACCTGTAAGAGGCAGTGTCATTCCTGGAGGCCGGGAGAACCGCTCGGGCTGCCACGGCCTGGACCGGGGTCAGTGAGACCGCGACGGCGAGCACCCGTCCGCCGTGGGCCCCCTGCCCCTTGTAGGCGGTTGGTGCCAGGAGAGGAGGGGGCTTCCTCCCTCCTGTTTATTCTTAGGTAAAGGCCTCCGACCAGATCGTGCACTCGCTGAAAGATAAAAGCCATGGGTTGTTTTTTCAAACAACTTTTGAACAAAGGCTGGGAGCTGGCCTGAAAACTCGTAACCGCAGACGCCAGGCAGAAAGAGCTCCGTTAGAGATGGACGAAGAGGCTAACAAAATCATAGAAAGAGTCAAGAGACACAAAGCCCAGCTTTCTTAGAGGCCGTAAGAAGGGTCAGCAAAGGCTTGCAATCGTGGCCTAAAATGCAAGCACGGAAGGCTACTAAGGCCTCCCACAGCACAGGGGGCCCCGCACGGCCTGGGTTCCAATTCCACAGCTGCTACCCGCAGATTTCCTTGATAAACACAGAATGGCACCGAAAATGTATTTTCCTTGTGATGTTCTGAAGCGTTTTCTCCTCTCCAGCTTGCTCTAGTGTAGGATATGGTCTATAAACCATTTAACGAGCAGATAGCGTGTTGACTATGTTACCAGGAAGGCTGTCCGAGCTGAGGTTTGGGAGTCGAAAGTTACAAGTGGATTTTCAAGTGTGTGCCCCTCTCCCTGGAGCTGTCCAGGGCAGGGCGCTGCCTGCAGGTGTGGTCCGGGACCTGTGGCCCTGGCACTTGTGGGAGATGCGGTTCCCTGGTTCTCCCCCAGGCTTCCCAACAGAGAAGCACACGGTGGGTTCCCATGTCCACGCTCACGTGTGCACGTCCGCGGACCCCAGCGCACTGCCCAGGGTGCTCAGGAAGGGACGCGTCCTGTCGCTGTGTCGGAAAGACCCCACTGTCGTGTCTGGAGTAAGCGTTACCTGATTTCACAAAAATGTAAAGAATTTTCTTTCTTTAGGAAATAAAGGTATTTACATAATGCTTAAAAATTGTCTTCAACATATTAAGAAGCAAACCTTGTATGTATGCACGTGGTTCTGTTTGCAGAAAGTCTCATGAGGTCGCATGCTGTTCCCCTCCCCGTCAGCCTGTCTCTTTCCTGGCCCACCGTGGAGCGGCGTCCACACCACGGCCTCAGGCCTGCCCACCCCAGCGACTCTGGGCCTCTCCAGCCGGAACCCTGACTGGCGTCTGCACCTCTCCCCTACCTCCGGGCAGCCCCACAGGCCTCCTGCCCCGGGAACCCCTGGGTCCTGTCTCAGGGCGGGCCTGGGTGAGGGCCGGTCAGAGTGAAGCAGCCGAGAGAGGCGTACCTTGGCGAGATCACAGCTGAAGGGCCATCTCGGGGCACACGGTGGCCCACCCTAATTCCTGGGGGGGGGTGTCGCTCGAACATTGTGCTCTGGTTCTGTGTTTCAAGTCTGCTGCTTTTCATCCAGTCCACCCAAGGTGAGCCCACCGAGAAGCTCATTATTTAAACCATTTCTTAAACTCCTTTTAGAAAGATGCTGACCGAGGAAGAGCAGCCGCCCACTCAGCGTCCTGGGGCCCCGCGAGCCACAGGGACCCTGCAGTCGCTGTTTGGGAAAAGTAGGTGCGTTTGCAGGGCAGGTGGACCCCGCGGCCCAGAGCCCGGCCTCCAGGTCATTATGGCCACGTCAAGATGAGGAATGGAGCACTGCTAGCCTTTGGAGCCCGACTCAAAACTCGAAACCAATCCGATCTGCTTCTCAGTGTCAGCACCGAGGCCGTGGGAGCCACGGTCCTCTGCTGGGGGGGCCGGTCTGGTGCCCCGCAGGAGGTTTCCAGCAGCCCCGGCCTCCGGCCCCTCGCAGCCCACGGCACCCCTAAGCCCAGCTGGTTCTGACCATCAGACGCATCTCCAAACACGCGGGGCATGGAATGCCTCCCCCCCCCCCCCCCCCCCCCCCCCCGCTGCATGGCCTGTGTGTGCCCCACACCCACACTTGTGAGGGGGTGGCTCGGAGCCGCGTGGCTCGTGGGCTTCCACGCCGCGGGTGCCATTGGTTCCGCTGCGCTGGGTGCGACTGGCGGAGGCTCTGCTGTGCGCGGTCTCATGCCCCGCGGCCCCGCCCCTCGGGGAGCGCACCTGTTCAGGAAGATGCTGCTGACGTCATCGTGCGTGATGGGGGGCTTCTTGGAGCTGGCGGCCATCCGCAGCGGGCGCAGGAAGTTGTTGACCAGGATGTGCAGCTGCTGCACGTACTCGGCCTCGGCCTCCAGCATGCTGAACACCACCTGGTTCCTCCGGCGCATGCTGTCGGCGTGCGGCGAGCGGATGTAGTCCTGGATGATGGTCTTCCACTTGCGCCGGCACAGCCAGCCCCGCAGGAAGCTCTGCACCTGTGGGAGGACGGGGGCGCGCTCTGTCACGGGGGTGGGGGGGCAGAGACCGAGGCTTGGTCACCCCGGCCCCCTCTGCCGGCTGGGCGTGCGGGGAGGGAAGCCTGGCCAGCCACCGCCACCTGCGAAGTCCTGGGCGAGCTGACCGGCCCCTCCGAGCGGGTTTCCCCATCGGTAGGCGGGGCTAACGAGGGGGTCCCGGACCCCAGGGCGGTTGGGGGTGGTGGTGGCAGCATCTGCCGGGAGCTTTTGCCGGAAGTGGAGGTGCCAGGCCCCCGCCCAGCCCTCTGCCTCTTAACAAGCCCCCCGGATGGCTGCAGAAGCCCCCTCTGAAGGAGAAAAAGGGTGGCCCGAGTCTGCCTCATGGGAGGGGCCGGAGGACGAGGCCTGCCGGCTGTGCCTGGAGTCTCCC